>NW_020874406.1:25487073-25729573 GCF_003935025.1 Abrus precatorius | reverse complement strand
AGATTAAAAAAGCTATTTACGCAATTAGAAGTTTAAATATGGATAACTTTTTAAAAGACAAATATTATAATATTATACTTAATGTGTGAGAGAAAGTTATCCTTGTTACCCACTCCCACAATTGTATTTTTTAAATTATATATATATATGTCACCTTGATCATAAGATAGACTTTATTTATTTAATTTATTATAAAAAAGACTATTTTATTGTTCCCTGTGTCGTTTACATTTTCATGTGATTCATGACGTTTCATATTTAAATTGTTCAACTTCAACCAAAGAACGCATTTGAAACTCTTTCTTCTGCCGGCTATTTTTCTTCTTTTGCAAACAAGTACTTCCTTGTGAAAAACAAGTTTGATTATTTTACTTACTCACGGACATCCAAAAATTCAAATTAGAGTGTATTTACAAGCTATTGAATAAATTCAAATTTAATACACGGATTTTAATTAATAATATCATAAAAATATTATAAATATATTCTTTAACGCATTTTTATATATTATTAATTTTTAGTTAAAAAGTTATTAAAAACTATTACAGAATAAATGAGAATTACTAAATTTTTTATTACATAAAATTATTGAATAAAAGACCCCACTTACTTGATTTTAGTAATTTTTAATTAATAATATAAAATATTTTAAAAACACATTAAAAATTTAAAAGCATGCGCTGTCAATATTTTAATAATATTAACTCCTAATCTATCATCTTTTAAATGCAAATTAAAGAAAAAACGCACGCGCACACACACCCCTACTATTGCTCCCCAGAATCCCATGACGGTGAACAGCCTTTGTTCTAGATATGTATTTTTTTCCTTTTAATTGCTGAGCTTAGATGTCCATGAAGTATGATATTATTCCAAAGTTTGATCAAGCCATTCCAAAATCTGAAGCATGATGGTCGGGATATTAATAAAACGTTTTTTTATTTTTTAACAATATTTGATGAAGACGTGTTTGGGAAAAGATGAGTTGCTCGCCTATTTACCTTGTAAAAAACAGAATATTTGCTTCTTACCAGCCTCGGACAATTCTTAAGATGGATTCTGTTTTAATTTTTCAATTTTAAAATTAGACCTAAATATCTTTAGTAGTACGTTCGACCTAAATTTTTAATGAGTTAAGATACAGTTCAAAAAATCATATACCATCGTAATAAAAAAGGGCATTCATATATTTTTTTTAAAAAAATAAAAATAAAAATTCCTTAATTCCGTTCCTTTTAACTTCCTTCCCTTACTCTTCGGTGGTGCGCTGCAAGTGTAAAGGCTTGGTAGCTTTCCTTCAACGCTGGATTCCACGATGGGGGATCTTATCTACACGACCCTGATGGGATAGCAAATCTTTCATGGTTTGTTCATTAACCATTTCTGACTCTCATTTCTCAATTTCCGGTTCTCTTTCTCTATCTGCTTTTATTTCAATGGGGTCACATACGTTGGTTTCTTTTTTCGATGTTTTTCATGAAATGGGTAGGGTTCAATCCTCGGAGGGTAGCGCTTGTTCTTCCTATTTCCCTTTTATCATTTGAGATCTATGCCCAAGATCTGTTTTTTTTTTTTACTTCTCATGGTGCTTGCAAGCATATATGTTTCAACTTTAAATGACCGAAATTCAAGCAAGTCCAGAAAGACCCATCTCTGTAATCGAAGTTTTGATTTCATATTATTGTGTGGTGTAAATTGGTTGTTGACTCTGAATGGATAGAGAACTTTTCGCCGGTAAATTTGACAAAGTTGGTATTTTTCCGGACTTTTATATTTAATAGCTTGAGGCTTAAAATACTTAATTTTCTGCTTTGTGGGTGTTACATGGAGTATGTTTATAGTCTATGTATGTATGAGCTTATAATTTTATGACTCTAGAAATAAAAATAAAAATAAAATCCCTTTCTGGTGGTACAGAAATTGAGGATTACAGGGAATAAGCGACAAGCTTCCACTGAAATGGGGGAGTTCACTGGAGGTGAGTATATAACCGTTGGTGAATTTCCTTCCTCTACGGCAAATCAAGCGAAGAAAGTTTCAGTTATTCCTCTCGTGTTTCTCATCTTCTATGAGGTTTCTGGAGGGCCTTTTGGAGTGGAGGATACCGTGCAGGCAGCTGGTCCTCTTTTAGCCTTGCTTGGATTCTTGCTTTTCCCATTGATATGGAGTGTTCCCGAAGCTTTGATTACTGCTGAGATGGGTACCATGTTCCCTGAAAACTCTGGTTATGTGGTTTGGGTTTCCTCTGCATTGGGTCCCTATTGGGGTTTTCAGCAAGGTTGGATGAAATGGCTCAGTGGGGTGATAGACAATGCTTTATACCCAGTTCTATTTCTTGACTATCTGAAGTCAGGAATTCCTGCTCTAGGTGGTGGCTTACCTAGAGTTGTTGCAACATGGGGTCTCACAATAGTTCTCACTTACTTGAACTACAGAGGCTTAACTATTGTGGGATGGGTTGCTGTTTGTTTAGGGATTTTCTCACTCCTTCCTTTTGTTGTTATGGGGTTCTGGTCAATTCCAGACATAAAGCCTTCAAGATGGTCTGTGGTAAATGTGCATGATATTGACTGGAATTTATATTTGAATACTTTATTTTGGAATCTTAACTACTGGGACTCCATAAGTACTCTTGCTGGAGAAGTGGAAAATCCAAAGAAAACTCTTCCAAAAGCTTTGTTCTATGCTGTGATCTTAGTAGTTCTAGGATACTTCTTTCCTCTTCTAATTGGTACCGGTGCCGTTCCCTTCCATCGCGAGTTGTGGACTGATGGGTACTTCTCGGATATTGCTATGATCATCGGAGGAGCATGGTTGAGATGGTGGCTTCAGGCTGCTGCTGCAATGTCAAATATGGGAATGTTCGTTGCTGAAATGAGCAGTGACTCTTTCCAGCTTCTAGGGATGGCTGAGAGGGGAATGTTGCCTGAGTTCTTTAACAAGAGGTCTCGCCACGGAACCCCTCTTATAGGAATACTCTTTTCAGCCTCTGGCGTAATTTTACTATCATGGTTGAGCTTTCAAGAAATTGTAGCTGCAGAAAATTTCTTGTACTGTTTTGGAATGATTTTGGAGTTTATTGCATTCATTCTGTTGAGGATCAGACACCCGAACGCACCTCGGCCTTACAAGATACCAGGGGGAACTGCAGGAGCAATTGTTATGTGTATCCCTCCTACAATATTGATTTGTGTGGTATTGTATTTCTCCTCACTTAAAGTGATGGCTATAAGCCTCATAGCTATCGCAATTGGCCTTGTGATGCAGCCTTGTCTCAAATTTGTTGAGAAAAAGAGATGGTTGAAGTTCTCCCATAGTTCTGAGCTACCTGATCTTGACAATCGTGAGGACACTCGCACTTTGGTGTCTTAGTGTGTCCTTTTCAATGTTGATTTTATAGTGGGGAGAGGATTTGCTCTTCTAGGTTCCACTTCTCTGAACCCAACCGCATAGAAAGGCAGCTTTCTATCCTCCGCTTGTGTGGGGATTCAGCTGTTTATCTGTTTTTGTAGTTTGATCAGTAGATGGGATGAGAATTAGAAGATGTATTTAGAATGTCTTCCGAAATAAATTTACTTGGTTAAGAAGTTAATTCTCTTATCAATTTACAAGAAAGGAAAAAGACATTTTAATTTTAAATTGTTAGGATTTCCAAAATGTATGTCTGTTTTTTTAGCTAATGGATTTCATAAATGTATGTTAAAGGCCAAGCAAGTAAGCCAGACGAGTTAATTTTGATGGATTGATGGTGTAAAGATTTATATTCTAAACTAATTACAATACATGGTAGATATGAATTTTAACTATAAAATTTTGCTTATATAGTAATTTATAATTGAATGACAAACTAACAAATTATTAGACTGTTGAATTTTATTTAAATTTTTAAAAGAATTTATAGAAAGTTTACGGTAAAAGTCTATAATTTTTATATTTTTGTTAACATTTTAATATAATGTTAAAGTAAATTCTTATGAACTTATTTTAATAATTTTTTGTCATAAATTCATGTTCGGCAGGTTGAGGTGGGAGAATTTTTTACAGAAAAAAATATTAAAAAATATTAAAATACACAAATAGACCAAACAAAAAAATATTTATCCATCTGAACCACTATAGCAAATAATTTCTAGTCAGAATTCGATTTGAGAAATCGAATTTTGGATTAGTTTTTTTTTGTAATTTTCTTTTAAGTTTTTATATAATAAAATAAATATTATTATTTAAATTATATTTATATATTTATATTTTGTTAAAATAAATATTTCTAATATATTATTCTAATAAATATTTTATTAATTATATATAATAAAATAAGTTTTATTATTTGAATTATGTTTATATTTTTATATTATATGAAAATGAATAAAAATATTAATAATATTTATTTTACCTGTTTATTAAAATTTATATTACATATTTAAGATAATAAATAATATTTTTGTTTTTTTATTATATTATTTAATATAATTTTGATTTTATTTAAAATGATATTAATGTTATATTCTGAAATTATATTTTTGGTTATTTAATATTATATTTTTAAAAAATTAAAAATAAAAATAATAATTTATTTAATTTTAAATTTGTATAAAATAAAAATTAAAATAATAATTTATTTAAATTTATATTTTTATAAAATAAATAAAAGTATTAAATAATAATAAGTTTATTTATTTATTTTGAGATATTAATCTTTATTAAAATTTATACATAATTATTTATTTTAAAAAATATGTTATTAATATTAAAAAATATTATTAAATAATATTATGTAGATATATATATATATATATATATATAATTATATATTTAATATAAATTACAAATACTAAAAATTTATAAGTTGCAATGACATTTATAAAATTAAAAATGATATTAAGAAAATTTTAAAGTAATAACAACAACATAAATGAATGGCGAAAATTAGAAGCTTGAGCAATGTTTGGACATGTCTATCTTGTGTGATCAGCGGTGTGACAATAAGAACAATTTTTTGTCTGACTTTGTTGTTCTCTAATGTTCATCTCTGTTCTTATCCTACTGGACTTGGGTCAACACTTTGAAAGGAACAATTTATACATAATTATTTATTTTAAAAAATATGTTATTAATACTAATAAACATTATTAAATAATATTATATATATATATATATATATATATATAATTATTTCCTAGTGTTGCTCTTTGGTGCGCAATATAGCTCGACATCTCCATGCACAATCATTGTGAACGCATTCCATGACAAGCCTAGTTGTGCTTGACATCTTTATCTTGTAAGTGCAATGATTAACAATGTGAAATCTATTTATGATGTCTTGCACTTGTTCTTTTGTTAGGAAGCGCTGACCAACAAATAGTGTTTCAGGTGGATACACTACCATTTCACGATCAAGGACATGGCCAAACTCAAAGTCATGTTCTTGTATTTGATTGAAAAAGTCTAGAAAATGTGGATGTGGGTTGTATAATTGTAATAGTTGTGATGGTAGAATATTTGAAAGTGGGAGGGAGTCTTTTTCATTATCTTGCTGTTGAGATAGGATTTTATCTTCATCCTCGCTAAAAAGATCAAAGATTTCGATTGGAAGACCCACAATAATATGTTCTTTAATGGGGTTTCTTCAAAAGGTTGAGAGGGTAGGGTTTGCTTAAATGGTTGGGAGGATATTTCATTGAGATCCATGAATAGACTAGTAAAAAGTTGTGAGTAGAAGTGAAGGTAAAAAATTTTATGATATGTTGGAAAAGATGGATTTATGGTTTCGTATGTTTGGTAAGATGAATGTGAAGGTAAAAGTTATGGTGCCTGGGTTACGTTTGTAGCAAATGTAACATATAATTCTATACCTAATTTGAGTTTATTTGAATCGTGGATATTGAAGAGTGTCTTGACGTCTTCATCATCGTTTAACTCAACATATGTGTAGTTGCTAACTCCCGAGTCAAGTCTAATTGGGTAGTGAAAATGTATGATTGTCACCCTTTCATTTTCGTCTCGGTTGAGTTTTGTATGGATGATTTTCTTGGGCCTTTGTAAAGTCATTTATCTCTTTAGATGTACTAATTTGGCTGATGGTGAGGTGAACGTGACTCTTTCATCAGGACATTAGTTAATGGCACCATATTTTTAGATTAAAGAAAGTGAATGATGAATAAGTTTAGAAGGAGAAGGTTCACAAGAATAATGAACAAGCTTAGAAGGTTGAATGAAAAAAATGAACACGAATATAACTATTTATAATGGTAATATTGGATTCTCAGTCATTCAATGCTTTACCATATTTTACAAGTGATGATGACCTGTCTATGACACTATTAAATATTTTATAATAAAGATGCCTTTTGACATTCACGTAGACCAAGAGATAGTGACTTCTCAGTCATGCCCAGCATTGAATTCTCTTCTCATTCAAGCCATCTCATATACTTCCAAACAAGCTTTCTCTCCTCCCAAACAAAGATGCCTTCTGACATTCACGGAGACCAAGAGATAGTAACTTTTAAAGAGTCCAATGCTACTCTCTCGTACCAAAGTTTATCTATAAATATGTTCATCCAAGGCCACATGTTTTCATTTAAACTTGCATCCATTTTTTTTCTTCATTTTTATCTGTCTTTGTCCCATTATTAAAAATGTTGTTGTGGAAGCAAAATGAACATAGGTCTGCCTTCATTGGAAGAACGGTAAGTTTTACACATTACCATTGTTTATTGAATATGTAAATCAATATTTACGTATATTGTTACTAATTTGTTAATAACTGCAGGAAACTGAAAATATGATTTCATCTTTCTGTCATTCAATGCCACTAATTGTTCCTATACTTAAATAACTTGGTTTTGCTGGAGTAGTAGAGCTAAGGCATCTTAAGGTGGATCACACATTGATAACAAGTTTGGTCGAGAGGTGGAGACCTGAAACTTACACATTCTATTTTCTAACAGGGGAGTGCACCATAACCTTGGAGGATGTTGTTGTACTTCAACTTGGGCTAAGAGTTGATAGATTGCCAGTCATTGCTCCAACAATGTTTGACTGTGAGAAAATATGTGACACATATCTCGTTATCGTGCCAGTCAAGAGAGAGTTGATGAATCCATATTTTGACTAATATTTTAATTTAATTTTAACCCAATTCATTAGGAAAATGTGTTAGAAAAAGCATAAAAACTCATAAAAATATTATGATTGAAGATTTTCTTTAAATTCATAGTTGTTTTAGAAGTTGTGAGTTTTCTGTGTAGAATTGAAGAAATTTAATCTTGTTTTTATAGGAATAATTTAGCTGTTCATGGCAACCATGACAGCAAAAATGGAGATACAAATGGAATTAAGGATAAAAAACATGAGTATTCCTACTCTTCTTTTATGTCTTGCGCCGTTTGGACCTCTAGAAACGAAGATTTAATAGTTCTCCCTTCACTTGAACATAAAAGTTGCCTTTTATACTGGTTTTGTTGAACTTCTCTCGCTACAGTGACACAGCCTCGTTATAGCAAGAAATAAAAATAAAAATTAGGTCATTCTGTTTTATTCTCGTTGCAGCGTTAACTCTAGCTACAGTGAAACAACAGACTCTCGCTACAGTGACCACTTCTCGCTGTAGTGAAAGGGGAACAAATTCACCCTCCTCTAACTGCAAATTCTCGTTGCATCGAGTGTTTATTGCTATAGCGAGAAACCTTCATAAGTTGACTTTTCTGCAACTTCATGCTTCAACTACTCCTCCTTTGACTTTCGCTAATTTTTTTCAACCTTAAGTGATGTTTCTCTTGTGATTCCAGCTACAAAATAGATAAGAAAGAGCTTAAAACCATAAAATTGCATTCATTTAAAAAAAATATATTTATTTGTAGAAGTTTCAAGTTTGAAGGGAATTTAACAAAATAATCCAACTTTTAATACAAAAGTGTTTAAGTTACCATTTCAAATCACTAATTTCCTGTGGAGATGATACTTTGATCTTAAAATTAATCATTACTTGCTATAATTCCTAATGCACTTACTAGTTTTTAGAAATTATACAACAATAGTCACTTATTGGCTCTATGCTGAGATTGAAGTGGCTGAGAGACAACATATTGCCATTACCAGAAGAACCATCTAAAGAAGAAGTTCACGCCCATTGTAGGGCTTATATACTAGGTTTGATTGGAGGTGTTTTGATGCCTAACAAAACATGCAACAAAGTACATCTTATGTATTTAGCTTTATTAACTAATCTTAAAAGAACAAGACGATATAGTTGGAGTTCTGCTTGTTTAGCTATGTTGTACAGGGAAATGTGCAGAGCCACAGAAGTTGGTAGCAAACCAATGAGTGGTTGCTCATCACTGTTAATATCCTAGGCATGGTATTGCATGTCATATATTGTGTCAATTTCTAGTAATCCACCAATATATCTTCTCGTGTGTAGATGGACTGGGAGTAGAGTACTAAACTTTTGAAATAAACCTCACAATGATATTGTAGGGTTCAGATCAATGTTTGATCACATTCAAGTTGATCAGGTAATTCTTCATAACAAAAAATTGAATTCATATTTATTTTTTTATCTTTTACACATCATCTTAAGTAACAAAGTTAAATTTATTTTTAGTTTTTATGGGTGCCATATCAAGACTTGCAAATATCAATACACATGGAAGCATATAGAGATGTCTAACTGTAGACTTCATGTACTACCATCTTTTGTTTTACAATTGTTGAATGACACCAAACAGATAGAGTCAAATTACAGTTTTATCTCTTCCAAGAAGTTCTTTCTTCACTGAAGCCAAATCTATTTATTTCCTATCTATGCTACCACTACTACAAGATCAAAGGATGAACTGCCAACAACTAAGGACTACTAACACATTTGAAATTGGTATGACTTCCACACCGTCATACCACGAGACTATATTAATTTCTTCGAACATTACGCTAAAAGCAAACATAATTAAAACAAAACATTCGTTTACAACAACATCGGAAGATTTTTTTACAAACTTATTTAGAGTTGATTTTATAACTTCATTTTCAGTACAAACTTATATGCAGTCTCTTTACCAACCAAATTTTGCTAATGAACCTAGTAATTCATCAAATGCATTCCAACAACTAATAATTCATAATGATACAAATTCTCCACAAATTTTTCTTGAAATTCCAAAATAACAACCATAACGACGAAATTCAATATGTCACAGATGTCGCCCTGGTTGTGAAACTAGCTGCCATTACGTAGATAGTTAATTATTAATATTGTTATGAATTTGTTATCATCTATATTAATGCACTTTATCTTCATCAATGTTACCTTAGTAATATGAAAACCTTAATTTTAAAATATGTCTCAAGTATAAATAATTGACATATAATTTAATATTTTATTTACTTTTGAAAATAAATTTTTTATTCTAAAATAATTTTTATTAAAAATTATAATATTAAAAATTTAGGGTTTAGGGTATTAAACATTGAAACTTATGATTTATGGTTTAGGGTATTAAAAATTATAATATTAAATAATGTAATTTTAGAAAAACTAATTTAATTAAAATAAAATTTTTATTCAAAATATCATTTTATCATACTAATATTTAAAAATATTAACTTAAAATTATATATTTAAATAAATAAATAAACAAAATAATATTTAATATATTTATTTAGTTTTTAAAAATATTATTCTTCTTCTTTAAGTATAAATAATTTAAGCATTAATATTACTATCTAAAATAATATACTTATTATTTAAATATTTTAATTAATTTTAAAAAATTATCTAAAATAATTTACTTATTATTTAATTTTTTTAATTAATTTTTAAAAATATAATTATTATTGTTATCTAAAAATATAATTTATTATCATAAATATGTAAAGTAAATTTTAATAAACATGTAAAATAAATATTATTATTATTTTTATTCATTCTCAAATAATATAAAAATATAAACAGAATTCAAATAATAAAACTTATTTTATTATATATAATTAACAAAATATTTATAAATTTTTATTTGAATAACATATTATAAATATTTATTTTAATAAAATATAAATATATAAATATAATTTAAATAATAATATTTATTTTATTATATAAAAACATAAAATAAAATTTAAAAATGAAAAAGAAATCCAATTCAGTTTTTCAAAAATTGAATTCTGACCGAGAATTATTTGCCACAGTAAATAGGTTCAGAATTCAGATGGGTAAATATTTTTTTACTTAGTCTATTTGTGTATTTTATTATTTTTTCTATAAAAAATTCTAAGGTAGGATGCATGGTGGAAAATTTAAACTTGTTTAAAAAATTGTTACAAAATTGAATTCCTTAATTGTTTATAAAAAATATTGAAATAACTATAAAGCTGGCAATGAAACATTAATTTGAATCAATTACTTAATAAAGATAATAATTAAAAACAATAATAATAGACAGGTGAAATTCTAAAGATATACACCTTGTTTAATATTTATAACTCGCAAGTGTTTATATATTACAAAAATTTATAAACACACGTGAAATAAAAGAAACATGAATTGAAAAATTAGAAAAATATTTTCTATCAATAATTTAAATATGAACATTTACAATTTACAATTTTCAATTTTAAAATATATTAAAAATTAATTTAATTAACAAAATACTATTTTAACAATACTTTATAATTATTATATCATATTTAATATTTAAGTATTAATTAAAATGATCAAAGAAATTAAAATTTACATTTGAGCAGATAATAATTAATTAAACAAGAAAGGAATCGTTTTGATTTGATATCATATGATGAACAAATACATGCCTATATTGTTGTTTTTGTCAAAATGAAACCTTTTCCAATTTTGATTTAAATTATTTAATGTCTTTTTACCAGCAATAATCGTTTTCAATGGCTTAAAAAATATCATTTTCAAAATTCGCTTCGACACTTTAAAAAATCGCCGTACTATATTATATTGTATAAATACGAATACCCGCGCAAATTTAACCGCTCAAACGCATATTCAATCTGAAATTCGAGATGAAAGAGACGAAGAAGAGGGGAAAGAAAAGCAAACCGACGGTGGCCGATCTTCTGGAAACACCGTCGCCGGTGGTTTCTCCGGCGGAGGATTCTCCCAAATCGGCGATTTTCACAAGAGCTGCTTCCATCTCCAAGAGCGTGAAGAGAGTAACTGTTGCTCTCGGCGACAGCACTTCAGTGCCGAGCAACATCACAGACCTCAAGAACCTCGCCTCTTCAGGTGTTGACGATCTCAAACGCCGGATCGATCGCTCTCACTCTGAGATCCTCAAGGATCTCGAGGCTTCTCATTCGCGTCTGCACAAGCGTTTCAAGGTTTTTCTCGCTCTTTCTCCGTAACTTTCTTACAAACTGTATGTAATCGCATTTCTGAGATCGCTTTATACTTGTAGGCTTATAACATGTACTACTAATTTTCCTGAAATTTTCATATAATTCTCATCTGGTGCTCGGAAAACAAACGGATAAACAATGTATGAAGTGACTGAAAATTAATCAAGGTGCAGGACATGTCAAACGTGAATTCGAATTCTGTCATTTAATTTAAAAATTCGCGAGTCAAACGTGGATGCTGATCTTTTGCTAGCGCATTCGCCATAGTTTAATTAGGAGAAAATTGAGAAAACATAAATGCAGAATCAAAGCTGAAGATTAATCATTACCTTTGTGGTAAATTTGATAAACAAATCAACATTAGGAAACCTGTAAACTGTAACAAAATTGTTCTAATCGAGATAAATCTTTGGATTAATCGTTAATCATTTAGTTATCTTTTGAAAAATATAGATGCAGACTCAAGCATGCCAGCAAGTGATGGATGAAGCAGAGAAGGAAAACAAAAAGGTTTCTGAACGGATTACGGAAAGCCGAGAAGCAATGATGGTGTTGCCTCCTTCACTATCACTTTAAACTATCGTTTGGAAACATGATAAGAGTCTAATGGTTCTTTTTCAGGCTTCGTATGAAGAGTTCATGGCAGATGCAAAGGCCAGCGCATCTCGTGGTATGAATCGTAAAATCAATTCCAAGAGTGGTTTTACTCTAATTCATTATTATTATTTGAGATTTAGTTCATTACATGCTCATCGCTCAACATATTTGCATTGAGATGTTCCCTAATAGGGAATTCTAGTCTGTATCAATAGACGCATGCATATGCTGCATTCATTTGTCAGATATTCATTTTCATTTAAAAAATTTCAGCGAGCAAGAGTTCTATTGCTGAGCTTTCGCAGTCGTTTGAGAAGGCTATTAACTCTCTTCGAAACCGTTATGGAGTTTCATCAAATTAGCCATCAGCAGCTAGGTAGATGCTATCTGATTGCTTTAAGGTAAGGATGCATTTTTTATGTCTTGCGCGGTTTATTGTATCATGGACTGTTGTTTGCCGAATTGCTCTGCATTCATTCATCCAGACATTGTGTTTAGCCATCGAATGATTTCCTGCAATTATTTTGCGTATTCTGTTGAAATATTCATAGGGTTAGCATGTATCACAAATAGTTTTTAAGAGTGGATGGCGTATATGCAGAAATCCGTCATCCAGAACTAAAATTGAAGGAATAATAAAAAAAATCAATAAACTAGAAATAATTGGACAACCCAAAAAATCAAATTTGCTCTCAATGAGAATGTCGCCTCTTTTTGTGGTTGGCCATAGCTGCAATTTTTATTGATGCTGGAAATAAGTTAGATGGCTTTACCCTTGAGTTTTTATTAAACTGTGGAATTTCACAAGCTAGAATGTGAAAAATACGAAGAATGAACTCAAAGTAAAAAGTATATGGGCTGAAAGATAATAGGAAGGGCCAAGTTGGATTCCCTTTAAATCCACTTGCAAAGGAGAAATTATTAAGTGGTTGAAGATCACGTGGCCCGGCCACTCACATCTTTCTACATGTCCAATTTTTTAAATGAAAACATGTGTATTATTTTGTTATTGGGCTAGACCGTACAAATTTTTTTCCTTGGAGAGGTGTGAAGAGCCTTGACCAAACTTAAGTCCAGCTTGAGTCTGGAATAACCGGCACGAGCACAGATGTGATAATGTTTAAAAAAATATGAAAAGAATAATTGTTTTATTAAAGTACATATTAAATTATAGATCATATATGCTTATTCTTGATTTTTTTTAGTCCATTTATTGTACCCTTCACATGTTGTAGTAAAAAAAAAAAAAACTAAATGGTCTGACTAAACATTCAGTCGTTGTTATTGTAAATTAGGCTCTTGATTGACTTTGATGCAAGTAAATTTGGGGCAGCAGATCATTTGAAATCAGCTATGTTTAAGATAATATTATTCGTACAAAAATTTTGTAGACAATTTATAATGTAAGAGAGAGAGAAAGACAAGAGATAAGTATTTAATAAAACAAGTAATGCGTAATTATGAAAGTAAACAGAAAAAATAAATGATAAAAAGTGTTATAAAAATTTGTAGTAAATGTATGTTACTCGTACCTTTATAAATGCAGTATAGGAAACTCTGTGCAGTCAATTACGACTATTTTAGGCCTTGTTTGATTGCTATATAGAAATAGAGAAGAGAGAGAGAAATAGAGTGAAAGATTAACAGCGTGATTTCTATTTTAAAAGCAATTTTCTATTTTTAAAAATAAAATTTAATACAAAATAGAAATTAAATATGCTTTAAAAGTTTTTTTGGGAGGGAGATGTTTTTTGTGAGTCCACCACAAAAAAAAAAACTCCAAATTTAAAGGAAATTAATAGTAAAACCGGCGGGGGGGGGGGTACGGAGTGGGTTTTTATTTATTTTCCTAAATTTTCGTTGTTTATTTTTAAAAATATTCAAATAATCTAAAAATTATAAAAATATAAAATTATTTTTAAGAAAAATTAAATATTTTTTATAACTCAGTTTTAATTTTTAGTAAATATTTTTAATATAACTTTTTTTTTCACATTCTTTTTACTCGTACAAACAAGTAGAAGAATTTTTAAAAATATTATTTTCCCTTTTATTTTAACTCATCTAAATATTCAATATTTTTCATTTTATTTCTCACATTTTTAAATTTCTTTTCTCTTTATTTCGCTTTGACCAATAAGGTTCAGCTCAGGCCCAATTTCTTCCATGGAAATATAATATAATTTCACAACGCCCTTACGTCCATTTAGATAATATTACTCTAGTCCTCGCAATATTTGAAACATGTATAAATAGTATTAAAAAGGTATCATAGACGGAACAATATAACTTATGGTTAACAGAGCATAGTACATATAAAGTATAATTAAACGGGTATGAGGTTTCAGCTATGATTTGGAATAACTCTAAACCTTATTTGCTGTATGATGGCGGGTACGTTTTGAACATTTATTGGGTGGTGATTCCTTTTGCCCCGGGATTTTTTTCCAAAATTTTAAAAAACATGCAATTAAATATTTTTAGACTTTTTTTTTTGTAAAGGAAAGGGGCTAAAATCCCAAAAAGAAAATTACAAACCAATGACTGTATGAGTAACTCCTTCTTAAGACCACCCCACCCCCTAAATAAATAAATAAAAATTAAAAAGGAGTAACTCCTACTGAATCAAAAGACAGCAAATGAACCTCTACAGGCAGCTTATCATAGAGAATGGGTTTAGCGTCGTGTAAACATCATAAACAGTTAAAGCATCAGAGCACATTTACTAGCAGCCCCATATACATGTAAAATTTTAGTGGTCCACTCTTTGTTCAACCAGAGTTGGATGTTTTTGATTCGCTGTCGACCTTGTGCACTATCACTATTTGCTTGATCTTCGCGGCACTTAACCACTACATTCGAATCCAAATGAAGCTCTTATGAACCTAAAGCTCATAATCCATGCTACGTTTAAACCTTCTAACACTCCCCATAATTCTGTAACAGAAGGTGATGCGCTGCCAATATTTCTAGAAAAACCTTTGATCCATTGACCAGAATTTCCTCTCAGCAAACCAGCACATGCTGCAACATCTGCATCTACTTTGCTAGATTCATCTGCGTTGAGTCTAACCCAAGGTTCTGAGGGAGGATGCCATCTGATTTGTACTTCAATTTTAGTATTCATTAGTTTGTTAGTGGCTTTACTGTTATCAGCTTCAATCCACACCATTTACTTAAAAATTATGCTAAAAGAAATGTACAGTTAAAGTTATTCTAGTGCTATTTTTCCTTTAGATTGTTAAATCATTTTTGGGTTAGAGTTATTAAAAACGATGAAACTCTATTCAATTTTAACAAAATACTCAATATTTCAATTTGAAACCACTGGTTAGCTAACCATTACGCTGGATGATTAAATTGCTAATGTCAAATCTTAACCAACACTATCAAATAACTTTGTCTCCTTTCCACAAAGGGTTTCTACCTATCCGTTATATAGTCTCACACCACTAAACTCAACCACAGAAAACAATGAAAACGCACTAAGTTTAATCCAATTATATTTTTACATATATTCTTAATTGTCTTAGGTTTCTTAAAGTACATAGACGTAAAAAAAATGTTTTCTTGAAATACACGCTTGAGTTCTACATCGTTATTAATTTAAGCAATGAAGTGCCATATATCCTAACGTCACCTAAGCAAATGCACAGTACAATTAAGCTAAATGGCATAACTACACGTTGAATATCATTGTCACCACCACCACTCAAGTACTCCACTTCTCCAAATACAAAACGATAAAAAAGAAAAAGAGTTCAAATATACCCAAAAATAAGAAAGAAAGAACGGCCACCCTATGACGCATGATGACGAGGAGGTTTCACCTTCTTGCGAAACGCAACCTCGGTGTCCAATCCAAAACCATCGACGCTGCGAACGTGAAGCAAAGCGGAATGCTTGAAGAGCTCGACGAGGGGGTTGACGCTGTAGAGGTCGTTAGCGGAGTACTTATCGGCACGCCTCGACAAAGCCACGTGCAAAACGCACACGCCGTCGGGCTTCAACGTGCGTTCGATCTCCGCCACAAACCGTTGTGGATACAGCGCGTGATCGAAAACGTTGGAGAACTCAAAATCAAATGTGTCGTTTTCGAAGGGTTGGTTATGAAAGTCACCCTTAATCACCAGGGGCGGGTAAGGAACCAGGTCCATTCCCACCGAGTCAACCACCCCGATTCGTCTCAGCGCTTCTACCTCTTGCCCCACGCGTGCACCGATGCACAGCGCTTTGGACGTGTTTTCCAGAAGCTTCTTCTCCTTAAGGTCCTCGAAGAAGCGCGCGAAAACCGGGATCTTCCGATTCCAGTCGCGGGTTGTCCATATTTTTCGGAGTCTTGGGTTGAGGGTCTTGTTTAGCTGACGCTGTATGTAGGCCTCGTAGGAGGAGTAACCGGGTCGGATTCTGAGGTCTTTGGTTGTGATGGAATGGTGGGGTTGTTGAGAAAATAGGAAGAGGAAGAGGAAGGGGAGGGAGAGAAAGAGGGAAACGAGGAAGCACCTTAGGATGAATGGTTTTGTGATTGTGATTTTCATGTCCGCATGCATATCGCTCATCACATGCTATAGTCTCAGAAACGAAAAACCGAACATGTTCATGGTTTTGCTATGTTTGGAAATTCGGAACGTAGCTTGTGCATTATTTTGGTTTTGTGGATTTTGGCATGAGATTGAGATGGATGAGGTGGGTGGATGGGAAATTAAAGGGGTGTGGGACAACTGGCGGGGGGGCCATGAAAATTTCTGGATACTGAAACCCAAGAGATAGAAGGAAAAGAAAACCAATCAAAGAAAACAAAATTTTAAGTCAATTAAAGTAGAAAAAGGATGTTCGATACGCCGTTCATAATTATAAACCTAATTATGATATATAAACACCAAAAGTATCACTATTCATTTAGTAGTAATAATCTTTAGATTTAAACATGTAATTAAACTTTATATTTTTATATGAAATTTTTATTTTAATTCTATTTTATTTTAATCATTAATTTCTTAAATTCAATGCTTTTAATCTTTAGTAATAATTTAACATAATAAAATATCAATATATATATATATATATCGTAAATTTTTAATTAATTACATCATTGTTAATGAATTAAAATGTAAAATAAAAAATAAAGACTAAAATAAACAAATTAAAATTTAAAATATCATCTTTAGCTATTTATCTCTTTCTATTATATGATATCGCCCATTATAGTTATCACTTTTATCTCTCTTATTTTAATTTCTATGAAGATGTATACACACCTACCACAAGCATAGACGATAGTACGCGTGGTGCGTGTAGAGCATGCAATGAATCGAGGTGGCACCGTTTCTTATGCTTACTGTTGCTTTTGTAAGTTTTGTTAACTTTAAGCCTCCCTCCAACTTTACTTTTTAAAGTCTATCCGCATTGCTTGTCCGTCTACGATATATATATAGATTCACGTTGAATATATACCAAGTGCCTAACGGGTAGATGGGAAAAGAAAAAAGAAAGGATTAAACAAATCACTAATGGGTCCAATCTTGGGCCAACAAATTAAGTGACAAAAATCATCGACAAAAGCCATGATTGCAGGCAGGGAGTAAGGAGAAGTAGAGAACAAGTCGTTGTGAAATGAATTGATATAGATGCTTCCGCTAATAATAAAATTGATTAATCCCATTCTTCAGCCATTCAAATTAAAGAGATCATAATAAGGTCGCCGTCCCATTCAAGTAAAGTACATAAAGGGTATTGCCCAAGAAAGAGTTCGATCGACGACAGCAACATCAAATTGCCATATATATCTGCTAAGCACTTTGTCTGCTTCCAAAATCCACCTGAATAGTTTAAAATAAATTTTAACTAGTATTCTAAAGATACTGGCGAAAGAATTTGTTTATTAAAAATATTACTGATGTAGTAGTACTTTTTAATACATGCTTGACGAAATATTTAGGAAAATGTTGAAAAAAATCAATTTTGAACAGTGTTTATTTAGCTTTGGAATACTTATTTTTGTATAGGTTGTTTTGAAGCTGAATGATGAGGGGAGCAAGGATAATAACGGTCACGGCAACTCGAAGCCAAGGGAAAGAATCAAACTGGATCACGTGAGGTTAAATGGATCGAACAAAAACTGCATTGTTACAGACTTACAGCGACTTCGATTGGTCCCCGGCAACCTGCGGCCATAGATATTTCAACCGGCACTCCTCCCGGTCTGACCATATTTAATGAAAATAGTATTCCCTTATTTTTGTATGAAAAATAAATGACTAATTTATCAAAATTTTAATATAAAATAATTAAATTTATTATTTATATAATAAATAAATATATCTACTACTTTAATAAATAATAAATAAATATCTTGTTAACATATTTTATAATAGATAAAAGTATAAAATAAATGCGTGGTAGAGTGGGCATAATATTAAAGCTCATCTAAAATTGTGCAAATGGATCATTTTTTGACACGTGGTCGAATCTATTTGGGTGACAGGTAAAATCAGTTGAGGAAAAGAGTTAAGTGGAGATAGAGTTAGTTGGACTTGGGTTTGTAAAAATACCGAAGCTGTTTAAGTGACACTACCATAGTTGAAGTCGAAAATTCCAAAATGCTATAGAGAGCTAACAATGTACAAAGCCTTCACTGGTGCAATCTGTAAGGGACAAAGGACAGTATTTGATTTCTGCGTCTGTGTGAGGCACGGTAGCTTTGATTTTTATGTTTGTGTAAGGTGTGATGACTTTGATGCGTGAATTCGTTTCCATTTTTTGTTGGTCACATGATGGCTGCAATATGTGCTCTGCATGGTGAGTTCGTTGCAGGAAGATGGTGAACAGTAAGTTTACAGAGGCATATTTGGCTTCACATGTTGTTAAGATGTGCAAACAAAGTCCTACAATGATTAAAATTAGAGAAGATCTCCAAGTAACATGAAGTCTTTTTGAATGATGTCTAAAAATAAAACTACGATAACTTTAAGCTCAAAGTAAAAAAATATTATAGTAATATCAGAGCCCAAATTTTTAAGTAGTATCAAGTCCATACTTATTCAGACAAATAATATCAGAGCTCAGAGGGCTCAGTGCGATGAGGACGAAGGGTGCCAGGTAGTACCAAGTCCATTCGAGGGGGAGACAACATTTTCTTCTACCTCGTTAAGGGATTTATTACTGCCATATTCATACGGCTATGTGAGATTTTCCTTTCAATAGTGACACAAAATGTCCTCATACAAAACTATAAGTATTATAGAAGGTAAATATTTTCAAGTTTAAGCCTCTTTGCTTTCTCTTTCAATTATTAATTTACATTCTTGGTTTGTTGTGTTAGGGTCATATAAACAATAATTTTTTTTTATAAAAAATGTTAAATTTAAAATTATAAAGAAATATGTTGTTATATTTTTAATATTTTTTTATTCTTTAAACATTAGTTAACATTTACCTATATATTAACAAGTGTAAACTTATTTGAATGGTAATTTAGATATATATATTTTTTACTTTATTTGCTTTTGATTATGAATACTTATCCTCAACTTTTTTTTTAATTTCTATTTTAAGTACTCTTTTGTAAAATTAAACATGTGCAATCCCAATATCCTGTACCACCAGCATCGTGTTCTTCTATATCCACTGGATATTTTGCTTAGACTTTATCCATTTATTATATTTTTAACCCCTCCTTTTTTATATAAAAATATATATTTTGTTCTTCGGCATTTTCAATTCATATTATAAACGATCTAAATTTAATGATTAAATTCCCTGTTATTATGTTGCTCAGAAAAATAAAAATACACTATGAATTTAATACAATACTACTTATAATATAAATTATATAATAAACATTACATGTAATTTTATACACAATATACTAATTATATTTTATTAATCATCATTGAAATAATATTTAATTGATTAAATTAGCTTTTATAGTTTTAAAATTACAAAAATCAAAATTATATATTTTAATATATAAAATTTTAAAAAACAATTAAGATAAATATTAAAACATTAAAGAGATATTGCTCTTTAATATTTTAAAATTTATCTTAAGTTTTTAATATATTTAAAAAGCCTGTGTAATTTGTAAATTATACTTACTAGTTATAGTAAAAATTTAGCTTACTAATAAGAATAAGAATAAGAATAATAATAATAATCACTATCCAATTTCAAACGATTTTTTCAAAAAAATGAGGTGACGAGAAGAAAAGGCAATTTGATTTTCGTTGTGTAATTTTGTAAAACCGCGAGAACAGAAGAGAAAGAAGGGAAAACGAGCGCTGAGCTGAAGCAGAACAGAAGAGCGTTGGGTGCTTACTGTCATCACAATCACAAGCCACAAGGGTTTGTAATTTGTTTGTGGTAGCGAAGCCAAAGAACGAGGTAATGGGTAGTAAACGGAGGAGCGTTGACGACCTTCACACGGCGGCAAGGTCCGGTGATCTCATCGCCGTTCAGTCAATTCTGTCTTCAAATCCTTTGGCCGTTAATTCCAGAGATAAGCATTCCAGAACACCGTATCCTTTCGCTTTTCCTTTTGTTACTTTGTCAATTCATTTCATTCTCAACGCTATACGAACCCTAATATTAAGTTTCTTTCAATAGCTGCCACTCAGATTTACCTGCTTCTTTTAACAATGATTGATTCGTTGCATCTATTTCGTTCGTTCCTTTTCTATCATTGCATATTTTACGTATCTGGCTTGAACTATCCATTTATTAAATCACTTCAAGATTATCACCCCTAATTTTGTTACTGCGTTTTTTTTTCTTTAGTAGCATAAGAAAAGAGTGTGATGCTGCATGTTTATTGTTTAATCTGAGGTAAACTCGCAAATAAGTCCTCAGGATTGTATTGAAGGAATTTTAGTATATGAGATTTTAAAAAAACTCTTTATTTACTAAAACATAAAAATAGTAATTCATTTTAATTCCGTTCAGTGAGTAATACAAGCAGGCCCTGATTTGTAGGTTGTGTTGGTGCCATGTTTCAATCATATATTTATCCCTACAAATATGGGCGGTTGAGTATTTCTTCAGATTTTATTCTAGGCAGAATTAGAAATAAGGAAGACAAATTTATCTGGGTGATGTAGTAATTAGGTTTTTGTTGAGAATTCTTACAAGCATTGCCACCTTGTTTCTTTGACAAGCTACTCTGGACCATAGTTTACATTTAGCAGCATTTTCTGGGCAAGCAGAGGTAGTCAGCTATCTCTCCAAGCACAAGGCTGATGTTGGTGCTTCTGCTATGGATGACATGGCTGCAATACACTTCGCCGCCCAGAAGGGACATTTGGAAGTTGTTCGGGCTCTACTTTCAGCTGGGGCCTCTCATAAAGCCGCCACCCGCAAAGGCATGACATCATTACACTATGCTGTTCAAGGTTCCCATCTGGAACTTGTGAAGTACTTGGCCAAGAAAGGAGCAAACCTTAGTGCCAAGACGAGGGCAGGAAAGACCCCTTTGGATCTTGCTACCAATGATGAAATCCGCTCCTTTCTGGAGGAATTTGAAAGATCAGCCAAGAACGGGGAATTGAAAAATAAAGATGAAGATAAAGCTGAAGAATCTGATCCAAAGACATCAGCATTAGGATCGGAGGGTAATTTGAGTGCTGAACCTCTTGCAGCTGCTGTTGATGAAGAAAACAGCGAGAGAGAGAAGAGGAAGGGTAGTGAAGATGAAGCCAGAGAAGACTCGTCACAACCAAAAAAGGCGAGAGTTAAGCTTAGCCATCTCCAAAGTTCAGATGATAACCAAGAAGAAGAGATGTAGGTTGGCATAGGCAATAGGCATAGTAGAACAAACTTTTGTTGTTGTAGGCTGTAATAGTATGAGTTGGAATCCCTTTGTTCGGTTGGTAGAGTTGGACCATCTGTTGGCTGTTAAATAACAATTTCTTCTGCATTAATACAATTTTATCTTTAAACTTATCCTGTTGAGTAGTCACTTTCCTTTTTTAACAGATAGTTGGGGTGTCTGTGTGTTAGACTATAGAACTTAGCTTCTTTCTACTCCTCCTAAACAAGCTCAATCACCAGTAAATGCAATATGCAGCTAAACATGATGAAATACACCTTGACTGATGCAGTTTCCATAACCTAACTATCGCATACATGGGTAAACACTCACTTGAAGGTTTGTTAATAATACAGGTCATATATTATTTACTTTTAATGAAAATAAAAGAAGATATCTCATATTATCAGCATTTTCCAAAGGTTGGCTGTTGGAGAAAGAGCCCCATAATGTTTAATAAATGATCAATGGCATCACAAGCACGAGGCCAATGCTTATCTTTTTAAGGTGCACTACACCGGCAGTGGCTGTGCATTACAACGAGGGAAATAAACTAAGCCATATGTCCATTATAGAAATGGGTATAAATGTCCATTTTAAAGCGGAAAAATATCTTGCGCTTACTTACACATACTCATGAAACAACGAAGTCCAAGAAAATTACAGAATTCTACATCACAGCACAAGCGGCTGCATTTGAATTCAAGTGACTCCTAACAGTTTCCTTTATGCAATGTAGAACTATCCAACTAACTAAAGCACATAGAAGAAGAAAAACTGAATCTCTACTCTCTTTACAATGATACTGCTCAACTAGGCCACTTAATTTACAAGGTGGAGCAGCAATTGAACCACGTTAAAATCTCTGCCAGTCCATGTTCTTTACAATTTATCCATCCCACAACCAGGTTAACATCAATCCCTTTTATAAAAATATCTTATTTACTAAATAATGTTTTCAGTTCCTTTTCTTTGGGCCTAGTTTGTGATTAGAAGAACTCAAAAATAATAATAATAATAAAAAAAATACATTTCCTAAAACTGTTTCTAATGTGTCCCATTGAACCCAGAAGATGTATAAACTGAAAACATAATGGTATAAACCTCACTGCTGGCAGCAGAGTATTGAATCCTGTCAAAGTACAGAGCTGAAACTTTCGATGGGATCAGATTCTTCAAGCATGGACGCTGCTTGAAAGCAGTCAGCGGCATCACTTATTCGGCCATCATGCTTGTGAACCAATCCCAAGTAATACCAAGCCATGCGGTTTGTCGGTTCTATTCTGAGTGCATCAGACAGTAAGCTTTTTGCAGTAGCCAAATCCTTTGAACCCATTCTTTGAATTAAAGCACCCATCGAGATCTTGCATGGAACATAGTTTGGGTCAAGCAGTACAGCATTAATGGTAGCATGAAGAGCTTCCTTATTTTGCCCACGTCCTTCAAACAAAACACCTGGCAGAAGCACACGGGAAAGTATACAACATTACAATGCGTATCTCAAAGTAGGTCCCCTCAAATATTTATACAAGTAGATTATTCTAAGCTTGTTGCGTCATTCCAGCTTGTTATCTGTTTATGCTCTACCTTCATACTTTCATGGAAGCGACTTTACAATATTAAAATTTTTAAGATCATTACATGTGGATCCAGCCTTGGGCCTATGACCAGGCATAAGCAGATAGGATTATGGATCAAATTGGACCCAATAAGGGGCTGGGAAGTCATATGCGTTGGCATATGCCAAAATCTCCCTCAAACTACTGTATTCAACTCCTAGTCATTAGAGCAGATGCTCCCAGGATCATTAGAGACTTATTGGGCCTTATCGGATCCATAATCCTATCATAAGCACTGCCTGATAGGACAGGGGCTCTGCAGGTAGAGGATTGAATCCCTGGTCCTGCCTTACCTCAATTACACCAAAAGGGGTGGGAGAGGAGGAAAGTAAGTTAAACATGCTAAAATAGAAAACTTCAAACAGCACAAAAATTTTAGTCTTGCCTTCAGTGTGCATCAATGCTGCAGAGTATTCCTTCAACTCCCTGGCCTTTTGCAAACAGATTTCAGCATCCTTCCAATGACAAAGACTGGCATATAAATTTGCCAGACCATGCCAAATATCAAATTCATTTACTTTATCATCCTCAACCTGGAAAGAGTTGATAAAATGAAAGTAAGATTGACATTGCAGTCAACAATTTAAAAATGAAGGGTCCCATGAAGCAATAAACATTTCAGTTGTTTTTCTTTTCTTCTTGTGGGGGGGTGGGGGGCATTCTTTTTCTCTTTACCCATCAAACAAAAACTTCCTTTCAGTAAAACCAAAAGAAAGAGGGCAGCACTTAAACTTCAGTAAGAATGACAATAAACAGGAAACATCAGAGCATAAAAAATAAAAAAATGATATTCTTTTACCTTGTACATTTTTTTCCTCCGAAAATCATGGCTACATCTTTGAAATACTGGTTTTTACAGGATTATAAATAAAGCTTCACAGATAAAAGCCTTCTTCATGAAATTGACTCAATTTTTCCATACAGTTTACCTTTTAGCAACAGTAAGAAATGCTTCTTCCTGTGATTTTTGTTTGGTAAATGCCATCACCATGGTTTTTAGTTTCTTTGAAGTCAAATCTATAATGGTACAGAATTTTAGGTAGGAATATCAGCTTCTTTTCCATTAATGCGGGGTAAATAACTGGGCATAATTGGAATCTTGTTAAGAACAATCGACAGCATATTTAGAGGAAATCCACTTCTCCCATTACATATGAATAGCTACTAATACAGTCAAAAGCGAATTTCATTAGGATGTGACTCAAGTAATTTAGTAATAAAAAACTATTATAATTACCAATCTCACATGAAAGTGATGTGTCTTGCTAATATCAAATTGATGAATGCTGAAAGAAGAAAAGATGGCAGAAGCTTACCTTTGAACTAATTCGGAGAGACCCATAGGATCGCCTTTGGGCTTGAACCAATGCAAGAAGGTACCGGTAAGTTTCAGTAGCATCCATTGGTTGTGATTGGGAGACCTTCAGCTTTACTTTGAGCCTAAGCAATGGCCCCTGCTCCCATCTTGCAGTCTGATCTAAAGCTGTATCTGTCACCACTTCAGCTTCTGAAAATCTTTGTTGTGCAGACAAAATTAGAGCAAGCAATCTCCAAGCTTTCAATACAGAACCACCTGTTACATTAAAGAAATGCCTCGCATATCGCAAAGCAGCAGTCAAATTCCGGTTCTCTGCATACTGAACAGCCAACTCAAAAATCAAATCAGCATTGTTTGGTTCCAATCTAATTGCCTCCTCCAATGACTCCAGTGCTTTGGACTGAAGGTGAGACCTTTCGAAGTCAGAGGAAGCAATCTTAGCTTGCTTTCGCAGACAAAGTCCCAAGATCCGAAGAGCAACACCTTTCAAATGCTCCTTTGGGCCATGTGCATTTCGGATTGCCCTCTGCGCATGGCTCACTCCCTCAGCAGCAAGATGGGGATCCTCACTGCAGATCCTGGCAGCTAACAATAGTGATGTAAGGTCATTTGGTCGTTCATGTTTGTGCAAAGACTTCCTTAGCAGATTCAAAGCACTGTCATTTTGTTCAGCTCCACTATGACATAAGGCTAAAGAATTCCAGCGATCAACCCGATGGTATACTCCAGGCATCAAGTCTTCAAGTTGCTTTGCTAAAATAGAAGTTTGGCTGCATATAGAAAGAGCAAAAGTCAGATGCTCCAGGACAGAAGGATCCCATTGCATCTTACCAAGGCAAAACTTTTTCAAAAGGATCATCAATATCAGAATGGCCTCTTCAAGATTATTTTTGGGTACATATGATCCATCAATCTGAACTGCTAAACTAGGTGGACTTGCTTCCACCCCACTGTACAGCAAAAAAACAACAAATGATTTCTGAATTCTTGCACAACAATCATTATCAAGGTTCCATTGACTAAGGAGAGCACGCCTATAAGCATAGATTGCCTCGTCATAACAACCAGCTAGTTTCCAGAGCCCTGGAAGGAGCTCTACTGCATGGCTGACTATCTCTTGCAATTTATTATCCACTTGAATAACAGGTATACCCTGATAGACTATCTTCTCAACAGCATCAAGAATACGTTTACAATCATTAGCAGCCTCTGCAGAATTCATTAAACAAGCATTTTAATGCATTCATTCTGACTAAGAAATATAATATTGATAGTGTGGGGGGAATCATTCACATTCAGAACGAAAAGCAAGATTAAGAAAGTACACAACAGGTGGAGGACAGCTTTCAACAACAGTCAAGACTATATTCAATACCAGTAAATTTCCCCAGTTTTTGTAGAGACTTTGCTTTTAAGTAGATGGCTTCAAGCACCAAACTAGCAGCATGCTGAGAGGCTGACAAAGGTGATTCAGTGTGAGTGCGACCTTTCTTGACTGGCAATTTTTCAGAAAAGGATGGTTGCAATCGCTGAATGGCAGCTTGGAGATCAATCCCATCAAACACACGAAGCGCACCTTCTACATTACCTCTCTGATACTCCAACTTTCCAAGAAGAGCTCTTGCTTCCTGTAAGTTTTAAAAGTAACCGTGAGGCAAAAATCTAACATCTGATTAATTCATCCCCAAAAATGCTGCTCCAATCCAGTGGCAAGAATCAAGGCATGCAAGATCTTCACAGGCAAACATCTAAGGGACCATTTGCATCAAATTTACCTACTGTACCAACTATAGAGGTCCATTACTTGTATTGGCATATTTATCTAGCTTCAAATCCAATTACATTATGCTCATGTGTAAAAATTGTAAGGCATAATACATTTAATCATCACAAAAGAAAAATGCATGGTCTCACAAATATGAAAATTTTATTCGGTAAGAGGAAATATCCTAATGTTTGACTCAGAAGAAGTTTATCCCCAAGTCGTTGAAGGTGTTACGAATGACAAAATATTTACTGTTATCCTAGAAAGGGCAGGAATTAAAATTTTATTCATTCAAATTTTATTATTTTTGTTCTTGTTGCTTACCCTACGCCAACCCTGTAACATCAAACAACTTATTTCCAGTAATTACCCAAAAAGTTTAAGTTGTTCAAAATGTAATCATAGATCAGAGTCCAAATACAGCCAAAAGGGGGACAATTTAGACAATACAAAGAAAGACTTTATGAATGGCATGGATTAATGCATTTTCTGATTTTCAGTAGGTTAGGAGTTGGGACCAGAGTCTTCTACGGCTCTGATTTTCAGGTAAAGAAAATATTGATAGATGCAAAGGCCTTAAATTAGCTCTAAGATTAAAGTTCCAAATATATCCTACAAAACCGGGAAAACACTTATGCCCTCCAAATGTCCACTGTTTCATTATTAACATAATTGATGAACTTGCTCTCACTTGTTTCAATAGGTTGCTCCAAAACAGAAATATGTGTGACAACATAATGAAATTGAAATAATTAGCAAGCATGATGAGCACAAATTACAGGCCAATTTTTTAAAAAAAATCAGAAGATAAGCAACATTGCTTGCAATCTAAGTAGCAGTCTGATCCTCAGTTTTTCCTTACTATTTACAAATACAAAATATACAATCTATAAGCAGCTTCCACCGAATGTCATAAAAGGGAAACAAAAGAAAACTCATTCAACGGAAAAATGGCAAAAACTAGCCAGTAAACAAAGTGATAAGTCTGATTTGTTAAAGGACTGGAAGCGTTAAGAAACTGACCTCAAAATTGAGTGACAACCCGTCTCGCAATGCATCTTCTGCCTCTTGAATATTTCCTTGATCAAGCTTGGCCTCAACTTCTGATGCAATCATGCGGCTTCCATTTGCATGGACCTCTCGAACTGACCCGCTCTCATGCTCACTGGACTCCATCAATCATCTCCCTCCTACCTGCACACACCCCATAACCACATTTTCCAAATAATTTCCAATTTCTTTACCCCTTGATGCTTCAATGTCACTGCACACTCATCATTTGCACTTTAAGAAAACTAAACAAAAACTCATAACATCGATGTTGGAAACTTCAGAATCACACACACACACAACATATATAATATAACAATGCCTTATAGGATTTAACTCCCCTACAAATGCACGTTTCTTCACCAGCAAAACTCGTTGCTCGTTTACTGGCGTTCCATGATAATGCAAAAGCATCAAACTTTGGAAGAAAAGTTGAAAATTGTAATAAGAAAATGAGTGGGGAGAAGAGAATTTGCAGATCCAGGGAACAACGAAGAACAAAAAATAAAAGAAGGGGTTTTGAGACTCACCAAAGCAAAGTGACGTAGGAGAAAAGGTGGAGATGCAACAGTGAGCTAAAACAAGATCTAAGGGACCCTTTTGATCAAAGTTGCATTCAAGTTACCCTATGTTTGTTTTGTTCTGTTTTTGGGAAAAAACAAATAGAAAGAAACAGAACAATGGTGGTGGGTGGTGTGAGGTCAACCGCTGTTACAGCTAATGCAAAATCTACTGAAATTATTAGTCCTTTCTATACGCAAAAGTCTTGGGTTTGACGCAGAGGAACTACGAATATTGCAGCAAGGGACTCGGAATGAAGTATCGTTTGGTAAAAGAGGGTCTAAAGTCAATTTTTTTTTGGTAACAAGAATTCAGAGGCACATTAGATTAGAGTGCATTGTGGGGATTGGGAGCATTGGTTTCATAATCCCTTTTTTTAAGGTTTACTTGACTTACCTAATACTATTTTCTTTTATCCATTTACCTTTTTTGCCATAACTTTTAATTTTTATTTTTTTTTGTCTTTCTAAATTGAGTTGCACGTAATTTTGGTTTTTGAATTTTTTTACTTTTAAAATTATGTAAACTTAATATTTTGACAAGTTTTTTTATGATTTTATTTTTTATTTTTTACTTAAAATGTTTAAAAATTAAATTTTATTTTACTAAAAAAAAAAATTCAGAATTTTATTTATTCAAATCTTAATCTTTCATTTTGTAAAGTTGTTCAAATTTTATTAAGCTTTCATTACATTTGTTACTTTAAGTTTATTTAATGATCCGGTTTCATTACAAACTATTGTGCATTTCATTACAAGCAAAGGTTTAACTGTTTGGGTCTCTTGTTTTTGTGGGTTTGTTAGTAAAATAAATATAAAAAATTTAAAATAAAATATTTATTATTAGAAATATTTTAAAAGTTTAATAAACTTTAAAATAAATTATATCATATTTTTAATTTTTAATTTTTAATTTTTAATTTAATCATACACGTATAATACGAAAGAAAATATATAATTAATTATAACTTAATTTTTTATCTTCTTTTTTAAGTATATATATTTTAAATTTTATTTCTTCTTATTTTAATATATTTGAATTATACATTTAATATTATTTTTTTCTGTATCATTGAATACATTACAAATTATGTGTAAAAATTAAATTTTGAAAAGAAAAAAGAAGATAAATATTTTTTAAAGTTAAAAATATAATAAAATACTTATAAAAACAAAACAAAAAAAAAACTAATACATTCAAATCATATTAATGTATTATTTTTAAGATATAAAATATATTTTTGCTTTTTTTTTTTTTTTCAAAACTAAACTAGCAAACAATAACAAACTTCACCCCGATGCTTGTAAAGATGTCCTTTATGCTTATCTTGCTCAATGTAATGGCTCGTAAAAAAAAAAAATGAAGTGTACATATATATATATATAAATCAAGTGAAGTTGGTACCTGTTACTGTTATTTCAAGTTGGTCTTCACTTTCAACACTCTCAGAACCTTAACCATGGATTTGCTTTCAATCTCTCCGTCTTACCCATTAACTTCGATTCGTACCTTTTCCATAAACTCAAAGCCACCCATTTCCTCCTTCAATCCCAAAACCCTAGTCCCCTGTTTGCGTTCTAAACCATACAGAACCCTACTCAATTGCGTCTTCACGGCCTCGCCACTACCTTCCAAAAATTCAAACTTTGGGTCCCAAACTCAAAAACCCAGAATCACTTTTCAGCTTTCTGCGCCGCAGACGGCGATGAGAGGCGCAGAAACCGATGCTATGGGGCTGTTACTGAGGGAGAGGATCGTTTTTTTGGGTTCCAACATTGATGATTTCGTGGCTGATGCTATTATGAGCCAGTTGCTGCTATTGGATGCTAAAGACCCCACTAAAGATATCAAACTCTTCATTAATTCCCCTGGTGGCTCTCTCAGGTTAGATCAGATGAGGTTTTTGTTGTGTTCCTTTTTAGAATGGTATTATGGTAAATGTATTTGATGAAGTGGATTGGGAAGAGAGGATTAAAGGGTATGAAAAGGAAGGGAGAAAAATGACTTTATTTTTTTGTTTTATTAAAATTTTCTGAAAACATAACGATACAGGGAATTAGGATAAATGGGGAGGGCGTGGTTTAAGTTGTTTTGTTGTTTAATTAGTGTTTCTAGTGATTACATGGTGGTGATCAAATGCTTTCTTGGTGATACTACTGCTTGAAACATCAATGAGTTTGTTTGAAAAAGCAAGGGTTCTATGTTTAATTTGGCATGGTTTTTATGTTTGCTTCTTATGGATTCCGGTTGACTATTTTGGTACCTGTCAACCCTTCTGTGGACTGTTAAGTATGAAAATCCTTTTGTTTGCCTGCCAGGAATTTATATTATTTGTCAAGTTTAGTCAGGGCATTGCAAAGTCTTTTCTGGTTTGTGTTGAAATATTTTGCTTAGTTGTTACTTTTGCCTTTATGAGTTTTGCCATTTTAGGAGGACATGTTATCCCCTGACTAAGAGCCTTTAGGGTGTGTTTCGTATGTTTTTATTTTAGGTTGATATGTTTTTACTGAAAATTATAAAAATGCTGCACTGTTTTCACATTGTTTCATGTTTTCATGATTTTGTTGAGGAAATTATGATATCATTAAAGCAGAAAACAAGGTAACATTTTCATACTTATTACTGTCAACTTATCAACTGACACTTAAAAATAAAAACACACACCATTATCTTCTATCATTACTTTCGGTTCTTCAAATTCACGCATGAGCCCAAATGAAATGCACAAAAGCTTGTTAACTGAACTTTAAAAAGAAAGGTACATTGACTTGAGGTATAAGAGAGTTGGCCTATTTGCTCTTGATTTTTTGTTTTCATCCTTCCTGCTGTAACTAATGGATGATTTCTGTTATAAACTTTAAGTTGCTGAATGCAACAATGTTCATGTTTGTGGTTGGAAATATATCCAAACCCTATGTTATTGTTTCCTAAGCTCAAGTTCGTCTAAATTTTCTGTAGATGTGAGAAGGGAAGTGGGAAAAAAATTTGATGAATGCATTTTGTTTTCTCAATTTTTCATTTCTCAGCTTTTTGTCTTTGTTTTCTTATTAATGTGTTAACTGAAAGCCAGACGAATAGAAGTACAAGTTAATATATTTTTCTGGTCAATATATCACCAAACCATTGGCAGTCATGCATTTGAACCTATGAATCATGTATGTTTAAAGAAGAGCATGCTCTTATTTGACTGTATTTGGTTACACCCTATACAGTACTTGTGGGAAATGAAAAATGATGTATTTTAATATTTGACAGTTGTTAGATGCCGTCTGAACATGGTTCAAGGGGTAATAGACTTATTTAAGTTATAGTTCTATATGTTTGTAGTTTTTTTTAGGGTACACCGACACATATATGGAGTTCTAGTGTGTTGTGGACATGTCAGTCTTATGTGAGAAATGACTCATATATTTTGTTTGTTAGATTTGTGCAAGTGATCAAGTTGAAGATTAAAGCATCAAGTCAGGGCACCTGACCATTTTAAAACATTTCATTACTCAAATCTAATATTCTAGATTCATTCCTCTCATTTTCCTTGTAAGATTGGCTTTTACACTCTTAAATATCTCTAATTGTCTATGATATGTTGTGCCCTTGGGCCTTGACTCCTAGTGGCTAGTGTTTTAGATTTTTTCATGTTACTGTGTGCCCTGTTGTGTTCATGTCCAGTGCCAATTCTGCGCTTCTCAATGTCAATTTGCCTAAACTGCTTTGTGGACTTCCATTTGTTTCAATCCAACTAGTCTCTATTATCTGGATTCGCTGAGTTCCAAGTTAAGAGTGTGTGATGATTTTGAATCAAGCATTACAACTCTTTATGAAAGTTAGGGCATTACTGTTCAAAGTAGATTTATCTTCACTCTGTAAAGAAATAATAATCATTAATTCCATTGAAGCTCAGAATCACCCATTTTCAATAATGTTAAATGGCATTATGCTTTCCCCCTTAAGTAAGGTCTTGGATTTGCGTCTTGGGAATGGAAAAATATGTTTTGGAGAGCTTTGTCCCCTCAGTGGGTCCACCTGACTCAATTTAGATTAGTTGAGGTCCAAAGTGACTTCCAGTTATTGAGGGTATTGGACAGAAACAATGGCATTAAACTTCAGTTCTTGGGTTGTAACATGTAAAATCTTGTGAAGGAAAAATATTATTTATGTTAGTAGTTATTGTTTTGATGATAGTCTTGAAATAAATGCAAAATGTGACAAACAAATATGATAGTCAGTTTCATAGGTTTCCTGTTGTTTGATGAGGTCTGCTTTAAGACTGTTGTGTGTTAAACATTCATGTGGTTTAAAGCGCAGATCTGAAAGAAATTGAATTAAACCAATCAAGTAAAACTGGTAGAAAAAACGGTAAAACAGTTAGAATTTTATAGTGATTTGACATTGTGGAAATTGAGGTGCATTGTGCAAAGAATTCTATTCCGAATGGAGAATGAAAACTGAGTTTGGTCATCAATTGACAAATTAAGGTTCTATATTTATCTTTGTTGGATACTAAATGATATCGGTAGGCTATCCAGTATCCAAGCATCAGAGTGATTGCTGAATCTTCATTCATTTCTGTAATGTTTTTTTTTTTTCATTTGCATTAAATTCATTGATCTTAATTTTCTCGTGTGATTTTTACAACCTGGTGTGCATTAGAGTTTTTAAATTGTTAACTAGTTTTTTTTATTAATATCAGGGGAAAAAAACCATTTCTTATACCCTATTATCACATCTCCTTCATGTAGTTTGAAAGAAAGGTGTAACTTTTCCACGCTTTGGTTAAATATTAATTAGCACCGTAACACCATGCTTTATCCTTTCAATGTTGTTATGGAATTTGCTTGTGATCAAACTCCAGTAGCATGTGTACTACATGCCCCTTGAAATCTATGCTTTCTTTTATGCATGTTTTTATTTTTCATTGCAAGTGCTTGTTCTGTTTGACGCCTTACATCCTTTTTTTCTGCTGATTTACTTTGCATATTATTATCCAGTGCTACAATGGCTATCTATGATGCCGTACAGCTTGTGAGGGCTGATGTTTCCACCGTTGCACTCGGGATTGCTGCATCAACAGCCTCCGTTATCCTTGGTGGCGGCACTAAAGGCAAACGTTTTGCTATGCCCAACGCACGAATTATGGTTCATCAACCTCTTGGAGGTGCTAGTGGACAAGCTATAGATGTAGAAATTCAGGCTAAAGAAGTTATGCACAACAAGAATAATGTCACAAGAATTATATCAGACTTCACTGGACGCACATTTGAACAAGTGCAGAAAGATATTGATAGGGATAGATATATGTCCCCAATTGAAGCAGTTGAATATGGAATCATTGATGGTGTAATAGATAGAGATGGCATTATCCCTCTTGTGCCAGTGCCAGAAAGGGTGAAATCATCACTGAACTATGAAGAAATAAGTAAAAACCCCAGGAAATTCCTGACCCCAGATATCCCTGATGATGAGATATACTAGTTTCAAATGATTGATAAATGATATTTATATCCCTGAATGGTGGAGAATGCTGTAACAAACACTAAAAGATGTAGAATTGTCTCATATTTTTCTTGAATTTTTAATTTTATTTCATGTGTGGGTGTGTGAAAATTTGTGATCTAGTTATGGGAAATTTTTTTGGTTATCATTATTTTGATTGTTTCTTCCTAGAAAAGTATTAGAAATACACTCTTTAATACACTTTAAGTTATTGGTTAAAATTTATTAAATATTACAAAATATAAAAGAGAATTATTAATTAAAAGTTAGAAAGAGTAAAATTCACATAACCTTTGTAGTTTTTAATAAATTTTAATCAATAATTAAGAATGTATTAGGAAAAATGCTAATAAAATAATCTCTTTAACACATTTTTTATTATGTTTTACTAGTTAAAGCTTTCTTAGTTTTACTAGCTTGGTTTTTATTTTAATAAAAAATAATTTGTTGTTACAAAGAAAAATGGGATCTCTCCATTATACCTTAGTTAATTCTTTTCTCAAGAATTTTACTTGATTTCATGGAAGAGAAGGAAAAAAGAAGAATTGAACTAAAAAATAAGAATAAAATTTTGATTTTAATTTTTAAGTTAATTTTTCTCTCATTTTTATTTTCAATTAAATGATTTTTTTTCAGTTAATCATGTTTTCTTCTTCTTTTTTTTTTTTTTTGGACACCTAGGGATGTCAAAAATGAATCAGTTACTTGCAAAAATAAGTTAACTTGCCCTACCTGTATAAAATATGAGTTAAATTTTTTAATTTGATTTATTTATGGGTGAGGATGTGCTAGCTAGCGGATTAATGGACTAGGCTGTTGAAGACAAAAATATTAAAAAGGTTGATGAGCTTATGACTAAATGGCCCAATCTACCTAAAATTAACACACAAGTTAAAAAAACAAAAATTAATAAAATTTTGTTATAATAATAAAAGTTAATATTTAATTAATACATGATTATTTTTATTTTTAAAAATTAAAAATAAATTTGACGAATCAATTCCATCTGATTAATCATTGACTCACATTTTAGCTGGCAAAAAACAAAGTGAGCTAAGGTGTAAACTATTCGAGTGGTCCAACCCACTTATGATCAAATGCATGTATATATATGATTAAAGTGAAAGCAGTTTATTAGAAAAGTTAAATCCCTCTGCTTTACACTTGGCTCAAAATGGTGATGCTGTATGTGTACAACATAATATGGTAAGCAAAACATAAAATAAAATAAAATTCCATTACTCTATTTTTCATTAACACTTCAAGGTCGTATTGAAGTGAAAAGCTAGGCCACTATCCCTTCATTTGCATTGTGTGAAATCAATGACTCACGATTGCTGAAATTTTTTACTAAATGCCAACATTTTGGATTCAGTTTTCGCTTGTGATACTTTATTGAAATATTATTTGTTAGTATTAAGGATTTTCTTAACTTTTAAGATTGAATTAAAAAATTTTGCTTGTGGCATAATTTGGAATGATACCATTCCTCCTAATCTTCTCCTTACCTAAAACATCATCTTACGTAACCTGTCTTGCATGTAACCGGTTATATTAATATAAAAACACTTTATTTTTATGTGGTTTTTGGTGGGCAAATATACTATATACGTGATGTGTTGCATTTGCTAGAGTCTTCTTGTTTGCATAAATCCAAACTTTAAATTGTCATGCAATTTGGGGTACATATATGTCGTGAAGTACTCTTTCCATTGTCATTAAAAAGTTTGGAGATACTCTAAACTAATCTTATGCTTGACCCCTTGTTATGCACAGGTTAACATAAGTTTTTATTATTAGATACATAAAAGAATAAAATTGTAATCAATGATAAATTAAAATTTATCAATATTGAATATGAATTAAATATATCAACATAAACTATCATATTGTATACAGGGTGGTGCAAATATTTGTAGAAACTTGACATGCAAATAAAGATCTATCAGATGCACGGGTTAAACAGGTTACTAACTTTTAAGTAGTTAATGCATAATTAAATTTTGTTATATTTATTTCTATAATTTATGTATTAATATTGTTTATATAAATATTTATTTTCGTGTATATTTATGAAGGTGGTAATATGTCATAGGAAGAAGGTTAAACTGTAACTTCCACCTTTTATTTACAAAGTTAAAACCTATTTCCTTGAGATATTTTTCAAGTATGAAGTTCTCATATTCACTTATTTGGTTGGATAGAAAAATATATATTTTTTAATGTAAACAAAATTTTATTCCTCAAAAAAAAAAAAAATTACTTGTAAGGAGATTCTGCATCAAACTTTAGAAGATAAAAGAGACACAAATGTGAAAAGTGAAAAATGAGAGGGATAATATAGAAAAGTGAAAAAAAAAGTGAATGAATAAGTGAAGTACCAATAAAAACTTAACATGTTTTTGTCCTTAATTACACATTATTTATTTTAATTTGAATTTCGATAAAGAAGGTTTTATCGTTAATGTTGTCCTAGTCCTTTGATACCAATATTGCGAGATTAGCATTATGGCTAAGTATAAAAAGTCAAATTAAAAATAATAATTGGATAGCAATATTTTTTAATATAATGTATTCATTTCCAAAATAATTTTTCATACTTTAATGTTCATAAAACCATACGAGGATTTTATAACATTAACCTACAGAAAGGACTAAGCTAAAGCAATTATATATGAAATTAATTATAGTATGAGGATTAGAATGAAATAGTTTTCATGCAAACATTAAATTAAAAATGAAGTGTAGGAAGACATAATTTAACAAAAGAAAATGTCAATAACGATGAGCACTGTTCTGTACCTCAGCCTTTGTCACGAATGACACAAAATGCTGCCGACTAATCAAGAGTGGACCCTTTAATTAGAGACTAATTAAACAATTAATCAAAAGTCATAACTGAGTGGCTGTCACAAATTCAAAAGCAAAAAGAGTAACTTTGTCTTCTATTGCTGAAAAATTAGGTAAGCATTGCCGGATTAACCAAATATTCCCTCTTTGTTATGCCGTTTCGTAGTTTGACTGTGATATTAATTCAAAGTTCAAACTGATATACTAACAATCAAACTCTGTCCATTTCTTTTCACAAATTATGCCTGCACGATAGATAATATATTCCATTTTTTATGTTCCATTCTCTTCTCTTCTTCTTTCAACAACTACCAGTTAAGTTAGACAGGCAAACTACCATAACGGTTGCCACATACAACTACTATGAGCTTCATTCTCATTCTTGCTGTAAATTCAAGAACCCCGAAGCTTAAATCTTGTCTCAATATATGTACAGTTTTGCTAACTCATTAGTATTGAGTTTAAATATTTAAAATAATTTTTTTATTAAAAAGATATTTAATATAATAAAGATACAAAAGTGTAGTAAATATTTTTAATAAAAAAATATATTTTTAAATGATTCATTTTAATTTTAGAAGATAAAATTAACTGAATCAACGTATATATAATTCAAACCAATGTGATATTTTCTTATGGTGAAAGTCAAACATTTACATGATACCACTTATTGATTAAAGGACTTGTGATATATTTTGATAAGTTAAAAATTGTTAGCAATACACTCTTTTGTTTTATTTAATATACTTTATATAATTGGTCTATTTTTTAAAAATTAAAGTTTTGTTTCATAAATTGATAATTTTTTAAATATTACTTTAACTTTTTTTAAAAAAATATAACCAACTACAGAAATATGTTAAAAATGTGTTTAAAATAGTGTATTATTAGCATTATTTTTTTAGTTAAATGCCTATCCATTAACATTTTGTTGTAGGGTAACTTATGACAAAAAAATAATCATAGAATTTTTTTAAAAATAAAAACATATTTTTTAATAAGATAAAAAAAAAGTCATTTAAATAAGCTTATTATGAGTGATATCACGGATGCAAGTAGCAAATTGATTAATCTGCCTGCATGATTGGGACTTAGGAGGCGTGCTTAATGGTGTCCTCTTCTTTTTGTTCCAAAGAATTAAGTAACAATAATTGATGTTGCAATTAAGCAGCCACGGCTGATATAATTGCCTGTTTTAATATATTTCCAAAATTGATGCATCACTCACTCTATCATGTAGTTATCTTTCATCTGTGTGTTGTTAAGTGTTAACCACGTCATTATGAAGTGTGAGGATTCTTTTCACTTCTTGTAATATACTAAAAATTCAATTGATTAAGGCATGGTATTAAATGTTCATATTCATATGTGACTGTTCCTAAACCAATTCCTTCTTGCATCGTTTGTTCTGCATTATACTCAACACGTCTCTTTTGCAACAGCAATGGTGTTTGAAGATTTAAAGTAGATACAATTCCATATCAGGCATGTGTAGATTGTAGACAGCTTTGTAACATTCTTTACAAGTTCATTTTACTAGAGCTTTTTTTATTTATAGTACAATCGTTTACAAATTTGGTCCAATCAATGTTGTGATTGTTATTTATTTCGTTGTCTTGTTAAAAAGGAAAGATAGAGTGTGGCTTACACCAAGTCTAAAATCATTAAACAGTATGTGAGTGCGGATAAAATAAAATAAAATAAAATAAATTTAATTTTCTATAAATTACATTTAATTAACTATAACAAAAAATGAAAAAACGGTGCAATACTCACACTTGATTTTATTAATCAATTCACAAGACTTCATATGATTAATTGAAAAAGAATCAAGGTCATGCAATAACAAATTTAAAAAGACCACAAAATAAGTAAGCCTAAACATATTAATACAAGAAATACCATTAAATGACATGATCTTATTGACTTTCTTGTCATACAGATCACACGCAAAATATGTAAGCAGTCTCAATTAATAAGATAATAGAACACATATGGAACTTAATTGATCACTTCAATTGTGCAACCAGACTCACATACCCACAAAATTGGGGAGAGGGGGACTCTGTATACAACTTGAACTTTGGTCAATTTTGTCTCTATTTAATTTTTTGCACTTGTGCGAATTGAGTAACACACCACTTCAAAGCATTTGCTTAACTAATCATAAGACATGACTATAAATTGAAGTTCAATTCTTATAATTTGTGTATAAGGACACGCAGCAAGAATTCAATAAATAGTAATTTTATATACAAATTCTAATACTTAATATTACTGATGCATTAAATTTGGTAGTTCATTAATAAAAATTTATTATATAAAGTTTTGTGTAACCATCATTGAGCAAGGATTTTCACATTGCTATAAAGAAATTCATGGACGTGGGTTGAAAGAAGGTGGCTGCAGTGCTAGGCCAACAATGAAAGCGCCATCTCAACAGCTTCCTATATTAAATCGAAGAACCACCAATGAATATTCCTGAGCGTGTCCCTTTCACACCATCATCATCCAATTGCAACACCTGCGGCAATTTGTTTAGTACTTAAGATCACCAAATTGTCATTATATTAATATAACGATTCCCTTTGCTTGATTCAAAAGCTAAAAACTTTTCTCAGTTTTAAACCTGCCCATCAAATTTCCACGCGGTTTCTAACCATTCAAGACTATATTTACCGCCGCAAGATTTTCGCTTTCATTGTATAGAAGAGACAAATGAATGGTACACAGAATCTTCTGCAGTATTTTTTTTCACTCTTAGGTGCCACTGTTCTGATATTGATCTATTTATTTTAGTAAGGAACTATTTACTATTAGTTTGTCATGAAACAAAGTAAATGCCGAGTTCTAACAAAGTTTTTTTTTTTTTTCATTTTCTGTGCAAGTTCTAATTTTTTCTTAGTTTCACGTGTGAATTGTGCATGTTATTAGTTGTCATGCTTTTAGGATAAAACAGTTCCTGAACTGATACTGATCAAGTCTTTTTCTTTTCTTCCTTGATTTTTTAAGGAATAATCGCTAGTTTGACATAGTTCAAAGACTTGGCTTGTGCTTCTGGGGTTGAATTTTTAGAGAGTGGTATATAACAGGTTTGAATTTTGAAATAATAGACTATTCATTTTCTTGGTTTTGGAGAAGGGTATCATCATGGATGATAGAGAATTCAGCTGAAAAATTTATATTCTGAAACCTGAAAGGCTCTACCAATTACCAAACTTGAGTTGAAAACAGTATCAAGGAGCAGCTTCAAGTTTTGACCTGAGGAAGGGAGGGGAAGTCTCATGGACATGGAAGGAAGAGGGTTTTCTGGCTTATACAAGAACTCTAGTGAGGAGTTGTTTCTGAAGACAGTGATGGAGAGCCCTATTGGTATGCCAGTGCCTACTATGGAGATGTTGGGTTTAAAGGCTGTTTCTCAAAGCTTCCGCACAGATAGTGAGGAACTCTTCAAACGTTGGTTAACAAATGGAGAGGCAAGCCACTACATGACATATGATCATGCTATTTTTTGTTTGCTGTTTTTGTTCTGGCTTGTGTCAAAGCAGAAAATTCCCTTGATGTCACTTTGTTTGACATATCTTTCCCTTTCATGTTTTTGATAGAATTCCTGAACTTCATATATCTGACTTGTGTATGTTCAGTGCATATGCTAGTTGACTATGATCAGGAGTATAGAAAGTGAAAAATCTAGTACCATCAGTTCCACTCATCTGGACTTCATTCACGATGTGATCGCATTTTTGCAAGATTTTATTTTCAATATAGCTCAGTTACTCAGGTCAGGGTAAAGGAGGTGGGCTGCATTAAGCCCTCGACAACCAACATAAAACTTGTCGACCTTATATAGTTGGATTAGGCTTTGTTATTTTTGTTGTATATATAGATCAATTTCTCCTCGAAATTTCTACCTTCAGTAAGTACTTCTCTCCCCGACCAAACACATATGCGAAACACCAGACCATTTATTATTTAACCCATCCATCTGTTTTGAATTGCTCATTGAGTGATTCTTTTCTTACTCTCAATGCTTTATTTCCCTCTGAATAGATTTTTTGCAATGAAATCAAGGTCCGCTGATTTTTCTCTATCCTTTGTGGAATTTAAACGATCGCTTGTTGAACATAACACAGTAAAGCAAACAAAATGAGTTATGTTATGTTGTCCTTCTAACACGTAAAATAAAATCAAACATAATAAAAATAAAGACAATTTGATTTTTTCTACAAGAACGTTTATGTCATGTAAGGTTGGTTTACCAGGAAGCAAAATTTAATAATAAAATTTTCTTCATATTAAGAGTGGAATTATTTGAATCTGATGTTTAGTTTATCTGACATTGTACTTAAGTACTGCATTAATGTCTGCATATACCAGTTTTTTTATAACATTAATGCTATATAGATATTCTTCTGACAATGGAATTTGTAATTGGATGATGCTTACCTCATGTTTTCCTTTGATTCATTTCTGAATATATTTCTTTTCAATTAATCATCTTTGTTTCCTAAATCAGGGATACAATTCATCTAGCATGGGACTTAACAGTCGATTATCAAAAAGGTGAGTATGTTAGTGAAAGATACACTTTTTGTAGAGTAATAATTGGGTAGATTTCAAAAGTATTCTGGGTATTTAGATCATGATAATATTAATCAAGATATTCAGTTGCAATTTACAAATAACTGTGGTTTTCGTGTTGATCCTGTACTGTGTGGAAGTGCTCAGGGGATCATTGTTTCATTAATATAAGCATAGAGCGGCTAGAATCTTGACATAAAAAGTTTAGAATCTATCGTTTAACTTTGTTATATATTTAAGCAGTGAATTATTAATTTTTCTTGGACACTTCATGCATTTCTTGATGTATAAATCCCGATTCATGTCTTGTGTTGATATTGTGAATCGGTTGTTAACCGCAGGATATCTACTGAACTTGCTAATGTGTCTAATCAGCAACAAGTTGGTTTAGCTTCAGAAGGAAGAAACAATGAAAAACTATACGTGCAAAATAACCTTTTGGCCAATGATGTTTCAGGTGACATCAATTTTCAAATCAGGTAACGGTTATAGTCTTCCTCAAACAGCTGGACTTTGTCATCAATTCAATTATGTATTTGATTGAGAAATTAGTTCAATATTTTGTAACTTAGTTTGCTTACTTTCAATTTTCATCAGGGATCCTGTTGATAGAGAACTGCAATCTAGTAACATGTTTCTGGCCAAGGTTTGTTTATGTCAAACTCTTTGCTGAATCCTTAGTTCAATAAAGCTTCATGGTCATTCATTGTCTCTTTGTTAACGCAGGCCTGGTTTCTTAGTGATCAGAGAGTAACAAGAAGCCGGTCCTCTGAATTGCGGTATTATTATCGCACCTTACGTATATTTGTTCTCCAAAATCATGTTCACAAAAGGCACTTAAAATTATGCTTTATTTAAATCTATCACAAAGTCTCATCACCTTACACTATTTTACTTTATCTGTTGGTTTTTCCATTGTTACAACCATACAAAAGTCATACATTAGATCCTGAAATTTCAACTGTTTGAGAGAAATTTCAAACCACTTATTTGTTAGCCTTTCTTTGCAGGCGAAGGTATACTGAAATGCAAAATGCTCAAGCAAAACAAGGAATGGAATCCATGAGCATGGTCCCTCAGAACGGTGCTGACACTCCAAGACAAGAAATTTCAAATTTTAATGGTTTTGATTACATTACTATGTGTGAGCTTCCTAGCCAAAAGGGATCATTCATGTCTCCATCCAACTCATCTTCATCTACCTTCAACACTCGTCAACTCGTTGATGCAGATAAAGTTTCATCTTGTGTAAGTATGCTAAAAGGTACATTACAACGCAAGAGACTCAGCAATCAAGTTGAGAAAGAATCTGCAGAAGATAGCTTAAATGGACTATTTTGTCCTCAAGAACCTATTTTCCAAACTGGTTTTAATGAAGGACTAGAAAACTGGAATCATCAAAAGCCAAGAAATGTTCAAAGAGCATCCACTGGTCAAGTTAAGGATCCTGAAGTTTGCATTGTCTCTGATGGTTTTGCAAATCAAACAAACCAAATATATGTGGGAACTGCTTCCCAAGAACCTTCTCAAAGTGAATCTTCTGCTGCTGCACCTGTAATCTCCTCTGGTTTGGATGCATGTGAAGGTCCCAGCAATTCAAATCAAACACTTTGTGAAAGCTCATGGAAACAAGTGGGAGTGAGTAGAAGTTCAGAAAACACTCAAAATAGAGTCAAAGGTATAAATATTACATTAAGATGGAATTGCATTAGTTTACTTGTTACATCATATTTATTTTCGCTTTGGTATTTCTATCTATTTTTTCTCCAGTTGTATGAAATTCACAAAAGATTGATATATCCATGGAATGACATCTTGGACCATTTTTTTAACTCCTTGCTTTGCCAATTTTGAAAAAAAGTAATTGGATGGAACATTAGGTTCAGAAATTGAAATCACTTCAATTTGGTAGTTTTTTATGTGAAAACCAATGCACCGAAGCAGTGACTACTAACTTGTAGTCCTCACCATAATTATGTCAGGTTTCTTAAATAATCATATTTAGCAGAAAAGTATCATTTTAGGTTCACTATTTAAATTTCAACCGATGCCCATTTATTTTTATTAAACTATATGTTGTTGAGGAAATCCAGGTGTCAGAGAACAGATAATGGATAATATAAAAGACGATCGGAAGGTATGATCTATTCTTACATGGTAACCTATTTTCCCTAGAATTATGATTTCAACAAGAGATTTGGACCTTTTTTAAAAAAAAAAAAATTTGCGGATTAATCTTGCTAAATTGTGCAGAGGAGTCGTCTAGAAAGATATGGATCTGTAACATCAGCTGTTTCAGGTATGCTCTAAAGCATACATTAGAATTTCGATTCTCTTTATTGCTTGCTCCGATTGGAAGCCTTTGACTATTAATTTTAGAAAACTATGATTTCTTTCATACAGCAACTTTTGTGTTTATTTAACATACATATAGCACACACGTATATATAATATTAATAACACATTAGATGATGATTAGTCAGCTCATTTCCTATTAAGAACAGGGAAAGTGACACGTAAAGAGAACAAGTGATTTGGATCAGACTAAAGATTTAATATGATTGCAAATTTTACCTACTGGTTAATGTCACAGTATTTGATATAATTATCTTGTCCACGTGACAGAACTGTAGAGAAAATGCTGAATAAATGCTTCAGTAGAACTGTGGTTCTTTTCATAGTTTGACTACTATCTATGTAAAATGATTGTGCAGAGGACAAAGGGGACACAACAAAAAAGCGTAGAGTGGAGCGCTCAAGGAAGTACGTGGAAATATCCTTTGAAAAATAGAGTCCTCTATCTATTATTGTAAGGATGCTAGTTTTTTTAACATTTTTAAAGCTATTTTAATGACATTGTGATGCAGAATGGCGGAGGCAAAGGAAAGAAATTTGACGCCATCAGTTCCCTCTGACATGCAAGCTGTTTTGAAGCGGTGTGAAACCCTTGAGAAGGAAGTTCGATCCCTAAAACTTAACTTGTCCTTCATGAATAGGTAATCAAAATTAAGATAAATATTGATGAATGAATTGGGTCTTTTGGCCTGGATTGACTTACATTAACTGTATAGAAAGAGTAGTCCATGACATAAACATCCAAGTACAAAAAAAGAGTGTTGGAAAGTGTTTACTCTACCACCTACCAATAGATCACAATCATTAGCTAAGCAATTAGTCTTAACTACCGAATATCTACTTCACTTGGGTGGTCCATAAAGAAGACCATTGCAGATGAAATCAGCAGTTGCAATGGAACTAGTAATGCCCCTCTATATACATACTAGCTAAGTAGAATGTCATAGTCGCACATGTTTTGTTCAATATATTTTGAAATTTTTATTTTTTTTCAGCTTTCTAAAAAACATTAAAGAAAAGACAAATTACATTCACACTCTGAGGCTTAACGAAATCTCACTCATTATCCGACTTTACATAATCTTCAATTAATTTATATAACAATATGATTTCCTATTCCCTTCTCAATAACACGTCTTTCTTGATTTCTTATTTAATTATATGTATGAATTAGAAGGAGTCAAAGTAATGTAAAATAGTGGAAAGGTATTTACTGTAATTTCATTAAACCTTTTGAGATGTGAATGTAATTTATCCTAAAAAGAGTAATTATTTTCTCAAAATTAATTTCAACCAAACTCGCATGGACACTTTTTGAACTTGTTTATTCATATGCTGTGTGCTAATATGATCTCCGAAGTGGCTGCCTATGCATGTATGACAACCTTGATTGCCTATTAACTGTAACTTTGTGTGCAAAATGAAAACACCAATTTGATATATTAAAGTTATGCACTGTAAATTTTCAGGAAGGATTCTGAACAAACAAAGCAGATAGAGGACCTTCAGAAGCAGAATGAAGACTTAGCAGATGAAAAAGAGCGTCTCCTAGAAGAGATTGAAAGAATTCTTTCAGAAACTGGAAAGATTTAATGTTTAGTTTCTTACTATATCCTCTCCTTAGAAACTATGCAGTGCTCGAACAAGATACAATGATAAAATCTTACCACAATCCCTGCTTAATAGTGAACCTCTGGATTCTCTTGGTAAAATATAAATGCATGGAATCTAAATTATTAGTATCACAATTTATCTGATAAAATCTAACTGTTGTTCAAAATTTTAGGAGCACCGACGAGAGTGTAATAGATATGAATGTAACAAATTAAAACACGGTTATCTCAGAATCTATATGCATCCAAATGATTCTAAAGTCTTACATATTTATCAATCTTGATATTAGGATTGGAACATACGTCCAAAAATGCAACTAAACTAATCAAGCATATCAATATCAATTAAAAGTGTTTTTTGACCTTTATATTCTATTAGGCGTTGATCATTACTTATTTAAATGTTGTTCTTGAACAAGAGTATGTATCGCTTTATATAAACTTCTATACCGCTTTTACTCATTTCTCCTATTTGTGTAGATACTAAGCTAAATTACATTGTTAGAGGACGAATTCAATTTTATACAATTGAATTCACAAGCTGAATTATGGTTCTACGTTTGTCTATTAATATGTTCTAATTACTACCTTGTAATGGAATTTGAACTCGGAACCTTCACAGTAAGATAAACAGTGATAATGTATCGAAGACCCATCATTGTTACTGCCCACCAGAGCCGACTCAAGATATAGGGAAATAAGATTTTTTGGGTGTATACTCTATCATAATGCATCAAAATTAATTTTACAAGAAGTACCCATTTTTTTATGGCTAAAAGGGAACCCATTAATGCTAAGGTTACCTGTAAATTAACCCTTGAAGTTTAAATATCTGCAAATTAATCCCTCTGCTTTTAATTTCTCACATTTAAAATTCAAACTAAGTCACTCACTTTCAATTTGTATTCATTAACTAACAAAATTATAAGAGGCATCTGAATAACCAAACCGTTACAAATTTGTAAAATTGATAGGGGATTATTTGCGTCTATTGTGTACATATAAGCAAGGATACTTTTTACCATCAAATTAATTATATACACACGTGACTACCTCCATTAAACTTAACAGTCTTTGCAGTATAGGATTCATTTTGCACCATTTATAAACACTTGATCTGCACACATTTAAAGTGTATCGGAGAGTAAATTATAGAGAAAAAGAAAGGTGAAGACAAAGTTTTTATTTCAAGTTAATGTGTTCTAGCTTCATAATTTTTTAAAATAATAGTCATAAAATAATAGTCTTTTATAAATATTGTATAACTTTTAAATTCAAAAATAGAATATTTATCCTCCTATCCCTTCCCTTCAAAAACCAGACTCTCAAAACATACCCTTTAAAGACTAATTTGCATATGACACAAACATTAAGGAGCTAAACTATATTTTTACCTTTATAAACTATCCTTGATCATCATTATCACATCAAACATGAACAAATAGATGATAATTTCATTCTCATTTCCATTAAAACCATCCCAACAAACCAAACGCTACCATTACGACTTTTAAATATTTTAAATTCAAGTGCATAGGTGACTCTTACTAGCAATTCAGACAGATACTTAAGTGGGCATATTATATATAAGGCAACTATGAAAACTACTATTCCCACATTTACTCTTTTAACTAAGCTTAAAAAGTTTTCCTTTTGTAGGAACTTGGTCCATTTAACTTAACTATTGAATCTTTAATTCTCCCTCGAACTATACATGATTTCCTTATACAAAGTCGACGCTCATTTATCATGAGGCAAGAATGTCACCTGCTGTAGTTATATTACATAAGGCTTCTGCAAAAAGGACATTGCAATCATAAAAATAATTGCTATGATTTAGGGAATCTGAATATATCTATGAGACCGAGCCTCTTCCCATATTCAATAGCTAACCAAGCCACAAAAGATAAGTATGCCAAAAGAAAACAAGCACGGCTGATGAGAACTGTATTGAGACGCCAAGGAAATTTCCAAGTTGTAGAAGATCGATATAACGAACATAGTAGTAGTTGTAGGGACCTAATAAACAATATGAAGATCAATGAAGTTAAGAACCCAGTTACGAGTCCAGCTATGGTTTCCCACCTCCAATATCTGGTCCTTCCTTCACTGGAAAACCAGAAATTTACCATCTCCATGGCCCTGAATGGCAGATCCATACATAATATAAATAATAGTAAACATTGTATTTATAGTTAAACTACATAAAAATTTGTATGAAGTGCTAATCAAACTATTTGTGTTGATACAAAGATCAATATGAACAGTTTACAAATTAGGTTGTCAAGACTCCACTGTCATGACAGCAACTTACAACTGTGTGACACCACCTGCTTGTTTAGGAGGACTGGGACGGGTGGTATTCAACCAAGCAATTGGAAACATCCCAAGAACCCTTTCTTTCATTGTGTACTCCCATTGATATCTCCGACTTGTAAGGATCAGTAGGGCTTTTCACATTTTTCTCCAAAATGACACATGTACCATGAAAAATGACTATATCTCACCAGTTCCCATCCAAACAACAATTCTAGTTCTTTTTCGTTCATAGAACCTTTTGAACAAAATTATCAACTACCAGCTTAATGCAAAGACTACAGATTAATAGAAAATATTTTTCTCTTTCTTTTTCTGGTATATCAAGAGTTATCACGGATTGAACCTATGATTTTTAAGTGTTTGACCTAAATCCCCGCCAACCCTTTGGGCTATGTCCAAGTTTCTTTGCCATCATCAAATAAGTAAGTCTGGTCACACAATGGCCATAAAGAACTGCAGAGGGTGTGGGTCTTTTTTATTTGAGACTACAATTGACTACAGAATTGTATGTATTGAAAATATTAAACCTTCAAATGTTAGATTATGAGTACTCACATCTACAATCCAATTTTAATTGAGAAATCTAACCTATGATATCATGGCAAATACACACTAAAATATTCAGCAGGTTATGAAAAAATAGTGTACTCACAGGGTAGAATATTGTCTGCTCTTCTCAAGGGTAGATGGCTTATTGGCATGGCAACCAAAAAGACTATCTTGATGTAAGCGAACTTTGGAAATGCCAGATGTGTACCAGCAATCATAAGTTTCATTGACCTAATAAAGGAAGAGAAAATAATAATGATAAAACAATATGTTGACCCCTATTGAATAGGTAACAAATGTAACTTTTACTATATATGACATCATTATGAAATTTACACACAGTGAGGTTCAGCTTGATAAAATAATGTCAAAGGTCACAAGTTAAGGCCCAAACCTTAAATCTATATTGTGTCAACCATGCAGCACCAAAATTAGGTCGGCAATAAAGAGGAAGGGCCTCATTTGGAGCCTCTGCAAATGCGACTTGTGTTTGACCTGAAAAGTGATCTTTATATTCCACCTGAAACAGTGTTAACTGTTAACATAAATATTTAGAGCTACCCAAAAGATAGACTGTAGATGAGCTGTGTGCACATCCATGCACAATGAATTGATTATCACATATGCTAGCATGTTCATAGATCACATAAAACTTTTTCCACTGATGAACACCAATGTTTTGTTAGGTTCTAGGTCAGAAGTAGCAGTCTACTCCTCTTTACATTGTTCTGAAGCCACTTTTGTTTGGAAGAAGCTATATGGAATCATTGATGAATGTTGGACATATCTTTTGACTTTGGAGCAGTTCTTATTGATTTAGAGAGGGTGTGAGAAGCAAACGGGTAAAGTTTAAGACGGGAAATAATTTTTGTAGATGTTTGGCGTATTCAGATGGAAGGGAATGCTTGTGCTTTTCAGGGTGTTTCTCTTACCAGATGATTTGAGAATAGCTTTTTTTTTTTAAGGCAACCTCCCTTGTTGCTATGTAGAGGAATTGGAGAGCTTTACTGCACTAATGAACTTGTTTGTTAATGCTATTTTCCTTTTCATAGTCATTGTTAGGGAGAAAACCCTATCTTCCTTTTTATTCTTATAACAAATATACTCTGTTATTTTATAGAAAGTAACAAAAAAATACTGACTTGTCAACGAGTAATAATAAGGTTAATAACCTTGAATATTGAAGCCCAATAGTAATCGTAACGGCAGCGAAATTTGCTTCTTTCAAAATGATGAAATACATCCTTTGCTTTATAATTTAATAATCCAAGTTCACAAATCTTTGATGACCTAATATCAACACCTGTAAAAATACGATAACATACAATTTAGTATGAAGTAATATAAACAGTAAAGCCTTCAATTTGTTTCAAAACTTATAAACTTGGAAGTAAATGAGTACTATCAGTCAAACAGAGATCAGAATGGAAAATGATAAAGCAAATCAGTTATTATGAAGTGTAATTTGCAAGCATCATAGATAATGCACTTCCTTTTTTAAAAAATTAATTAATAAAAAATATATACAACAAAATTTTTGCTATCAAGATTTAAGAAACAATAATAAAAAAACTTTTTTCTGCACAAATTTAAACAATGGCTATCATGCACCGATAATTGAGACTTTTTGAAGCTATTAAAACTTCAAATTTGTAGTTTGGAGACCTTTAAAGTAAAAATATTTAACTATAAACATATTCACCACAACTAAAAATCCAACAGTAAAATCGCCTACCATTGTTTAGGTTTCTTATTGAATAAATACACATCTACTGTTAGAAAAACTTAAAACACTAACTACATGTTCCATGCAAAGCAAGCCAGCATTTCCAACAACAATTAGGAGTTTATATAACCTTTTTCTACTAAAAAGTAAGTAATCAAGCAATGTGATCAACTAAAGTAATTAAGTCAAAATTTCCAAATCAAACACTTTATCAACTCCCCCTACTCGATTATTCAGTTCTAAGTACTTTCCTGCACTATTTCCTGAGCTAAACAAAATTCTAATTCCCAATTCATGTGTATTGATTCCATTCAGCACGAAACTAAGCTTGAAAGTTAATGCAGAAAAGCTTGAGAAACTCGTCGAATTGAAGAGAGAAAAATAACCAACCGGAGGAAACGATCTTGCACTGTGAGGGTAAAGAAATGGGGTTGGAGATAGAGAAATCGGCGACGATGAGAACGAGCAGGCCAAAGAGAAAGGGAATCGAGAGGAAGAAAAGGAAGGGGAATAGAATTGCAAAAACCCATCGTAGTGTAACCAAAACGACGCCGTTGCTCTTGGGCGATTCCTGGGCCTGGGAGTGAGAATCAGGAGGATCCATGAATCTGAGAAGGGTTGGTTAGGGTTAGACACTCGGAATCGAAGTGGTGTCAATGCCGGTCACCGGAGAAGGGAACCATTTATCCGGTGATCGGTGAAAAGCGAAACGCAGAACGGAAAACGAGATATACGTGGGGTCACAGAAAACGGGGTTTGGTTCGTCACACAGTCCTAGTCAAATAAACCCAGCTTTGGTGTGTTAGTGTAGATCATTCAACTTACTGTGTTTTGTCTTTTTTATTTATTTATTATTATTTTCCACGAAAATACTGCTACTTCTGTTCGATGATAATTAACGTGTTGGGTTAAGACATGTAACATAATAAAGTTATTGATTAATATAAAAAAATCAAAAAATTATGAAATGCAGTAGTTAAAAAAATGGTTCAAGTATATTTTAAAAAGATTTATTTATATTATAATTATTTAAAATCTTTAATCAGTTTAAAAATTAATTATTAATATATTATTTACCAATTAATTAAAAATTAAGTTAGCTGATCTGGCTTACTAAATTAGGAATAGTTAAGTAGTCAGTTTGAAATTTTCAAATAATTGAAAAGACTTAATGTTAAAATTTGACAAAATTTAGTCAAGATGAAGTAAAACTATGTGGTAAAAAATCGGTTTAAACTAGTATTTAAAAAACATCTTTTTATACCTTTTGCTTAAAAATATTTTTTTTTAAAAATAAAGATTGATACTTAAAAATTACATATAGATGGATAATATAATTACTTTATGATATTTTAAATTTAATTTTGTTAACATTTATCACTAAAACTGATTTTAAGCAAGTTTAGGGTTTAGGGTTTATGGAAAATATATTTAAAAAATATTATTATGAGAATATAAATTTCAATTTATATTTTTTAAATATATAATAAATTTTAAATGAATGTATTAAATATTTACATAAAAATGTAATTAATAAATACTTTTTATTAAGCGAGTTATGGGTGTATTAAATTTTTAATGAGTTATAAGTAAGTTAATATTTTTTTATTCATTTATTATAATTTAATTCAAAATATATTCAATTTATTCATTCGACGCCTTAAATATATATTTGTCGATTCCTTCATACAGTGTGTTTAAATAAAATGATATAAGTAAACTTTTGGGCCTTCTGATTGATCTACCCTTACTTCAAAAACAAACAGCATTTTATGACATTTAATAGTACCATTAGATATTAATTTTTATAATTTTAAATAAAATTTTGTTATATATATCTTCTTACCATATATAATACTATATATATATATATATATATATATATTAAAAATAATTATAAATTAACTTATAGTTATCAAGTGTAATATTTATTTGTTTTTTCTCTTTCCTTTTTGTTAATAAGAAAATGGTTAAATATAAAATTTGTTAAATATTCGATAAACTTAATATGATATAAAAGTTAATATGTATCTACTATATAAAAGTTAATTTTATAATTGATAAGAATTAAATATATATAAATTTCAGTTAAAAACTAAAATCAAAATTTAAAATTTTTTTCAAATACTAAAAACATACTTAACCTTAAAAAAAAAAAAACCAAAACGTTGATGGGCCTAAACTGGTGTGGCTTGTCTTGGGCTTGGGCTCAAAAAGAAAGAGAACGCGACGGGGACAGTTGGGAATTTTGAAAAATGGGAATGGGCTTGTGATTGTGATTTGTGAACCATTCTCAAATTAATTCCACCTTTCGCGTTTCGCGGTTCCCTCTCGAAACGGAACCAATTCATATTATGGCGCCTTCTTTAAATTATCCAATTCAATCGCATTAGGGTTTCAATTTCTCTCTCTCTCTCTCTCTCTCTCTCTCATTTCCATTCTTAACTTCCATCGTTTCGACCAAATCCTACACTTCACTTCGATAGGGTTCCTTCCCTTCGATCCTATTTTTTGGAAGACAAAAAAAAAAAACCCGGCAATAATGGCGGTGGAATTGACGGAAGGGGCAATTTTGATGATGTGCGATAACAATTTCTCTTCGGAGGAGTTGATGCCGGTGCTGCAAGTTATCGAACTGAAGCAGGTGCAGTCGCAGCAAAACAGCGCCACCGAGAGGTACCGCTTGGCGCTTTCCGATGGTTCGCATTACCTGCAAGGAATGCTCGCAACGCAGAAGAACGAGTTGGTGCATTCTGGAAGGTTGCAGAAAGGTTCCGTTATTAAGCTTACTCAGTTCATCTGCAACGTTGTGCAGAACCGCAAGTGAGTTCAACGTCGCACGTTTATCTTTTTTATTTTAGTTTTCTTTTATGCTTTTGGGTTAATGTGACTTGTGTGCGAGAAAGGTGAAAGGGATAAGTCTTCGAAAGATGGTGTTTTGTTAAATGTTCCTTTGTCTTCCTTATTTCTGTTGAATGATTCTGATATTCTATAACCTGTAATGGTCATGCTTTATTTTTCTGCCTACATTGATAATTATGCATTTGAAGTCAGTTTGTTATGTTATTGGAAGGTTAGTGACTTAGGGTCGATGATCTGAATACCGAGTTTTCTCGTTATTAGAGCCTTGTGAATTTGAATACTTCATGAGTAAGATTTTTTGGGAGCATGGGTGACTATTTTGTACTGGTTGTAGATTTTCATGAAAGACTGTTAGTCCCCAGTTGTCTTTTTCGGTTTTTATTATTGTAAACTAGTTGAGTGCTTTATGGCCTGGTGGCAGGAAGTTATCTTGATCATAGCTTAATTTATTTTCATGTCAGGGGTTAGTTAATGATTTGGTTTTACATTTCATTATGAACAGGATTATTATCACCATTGAGCTAGAGATTGTGCTAGACAAATGTGAATTGATTGGACAACCTGTCTCACCACCAAGAAATGGAGTTGTACAATCTGCTACTGGTCAATCAGGAACCGACCATGGGAATTCAGAATCTGTAAGTAACCGTTCACATGCAGGTGGTATGAATGCTAGACCAATGTCTGTGGATCCAAAAGTGAATCCTCCTGCTAGCAGTGTTTATTCTAGTAATTCTGACTCTGTAAGACATGGTACATCTAATGCCCCTCCTGCTTATCATAAAGCAGAGCCCAGAGTCAGTTTGCCAAGATCAGCACCATTTGGTGGGTCTTATGTTGATCAGAACCCAGGTTTCCGCAATCCCCAATCAGAGGCTTCAAGGCCCATGCAAAATTCTTATGTTCATCCACCTCAGCCTATGTACCGGCAGCCATCTCCTATGTACAATAACAGAGGGCCAATTGGAAGAAATGAAGCGCCCCCTCGGATAATTCCAATAGCCGCATTGAATCCATACCAGAATATGTGGACAGTTAAAGCTAGAGTAACAGCTAAGGGAGAACTCAGGCACTATAACAATGCCAAAGGTGATGGCAAAGTGTTTTCTTTTGATCTTCTGGATTCTGAAGGTGGAGAAATTCGGGCAACTTGCTTCAACACTGTGGCTGACCAATTCTATAATTTAATTGAAGCTGGCAAGGTATATCTTGTTTCCAGGGGGAACATAAAGCCAGCTCAAAAAAACTTTAATCACCTTCGCAATGATCAAGAGCTAACCCTTGATATGTCAACAATTATACAGCCTTGCCTTGATGATGACAACTCAATTCCGAAGCAGACATTTAATTTCCGTTCCATTGGTGAAATTGAAAGTGTGGAAAGCAACAGCATTGTGGATGTTATTGGTGTGGTGTCTTCTATTAGTCCCACAGCTTCAATCATGAGAAAAAATGGCACTGAAACTCAGAAGAGAACTCTACAGTTGAAAGACATGTCTGGACGAAGTGTGGAGTTAACATTATGGGGAAATTTTTGCAATGCAGAAGGACAAAGGCTGCAAAATATTTGTGATTCTGGGGCAATTCCAGTTTTGGCTGTAAAAGCTGTCCGGGTAAATGATTTTAATGGGAAGTCTGTTGGGACTATAGCTACTAGTCAGCTATTTGTAGAGCCTGATTTTCCTGAGGTTTATACATTGAAAGACTGGTTTGCCAAGGAAGGGAAGAATGTCCCAACTCTCTCTATTTCTAGAGAAGCATCTAATTTTGTTAAGACTGATGTGCGGAAGACTATATCTCAAATTAAAGATGAGAAGTTAGGGACTTCAGAGAAGCCTGATTGGATATCTGTCTGTGCAAGAATTTCATACATTAAAGTTGATAATTTCTGTTACACAGCATGCCCTATCATGGTAGGGGATCGGCAATGTAACAAAAAGGTGACTAATAACGGAGATGGGAAATGGCGCTGTGACAGATGTGATCAGTCTATTGATGCTTGCGATTATAGGTACATACTGCAATTCCAGATACAGGATCACACAGGCATAACATGGGTCACTGCTTTCCAGGAGAGTGGTGAGGAGATCATGGGGATACCTGCGAATGATTTGTATTTTCTGAAATTTGAAGAGCAAGATGATGAAAGATTTGCAGAAATCATTCGTAAGGTTCTCCTTGCCAAGTATGTGTTCAAGTTAAAAGTAAAAGAGGAGACATTCAGTGATGAACAACGTGTCAAGTCAACAGTAGTAAAAGCAGACAGGGTAAATTTTGCATCTGAATCTAGAGTTCTTTTGGATTTGATTGATAAACTCAGGGCCGAGAAATCAGAATGTACTCTTCCAAATTCTGTAATCAATAATACTGGACTGGGGAACATTGAAACTGGACAAGTTATGCCACCAGTTTATAATCCTATAAAGAGCAACGCTGATAACAGTAGAGATTATGGGATGCCAGCAAACCAAGTGGGTCAGTATGGAAACCAATATATCAAATATGCTTCAGCAGGTGCTCCCGGTTCATATATGTCATCATGTAGCAATTGTGGAGGCTCTGGTCATAGCTCTATACTTTGCCCAAATATTAGAAATATACCTGCACAGTCTGGGGGAGGGGCCTTTGCTAACAGGGCATCTAGTGGGGGTGCATCTGGCGAATGCTTTAAATGCCATCAAACTGGCCACTGGGCAAGAGACTGTCCTGGTTTCAGTGCAGCTCCTCCGGCATATGGAAGTACTAATGTGATGCAAGGAAGATATGGGGTTGCTCAGAAGCAACAGTTTGGAGGATATTGAAATTTTTGCTAGTCGGTATTTTGAGTTCATTTTGCTTCAAGTATATGTTGCCTTAAAAATATAAGCAATTTCACCTTAACTGTTCACTCTGTAAATATAGATGACATAATTATGTGGTATTGATACCGGATTTCTTGATGCTAACAACAATGTCCTTTTTATTTTGACCAGTTTTTCCCTTTAGCCGATGCAATTAATCATAATGGGGATATATTTTTCAAGTGTTTGCTCGTTGATCACGGTCAAAGATTTATTTTTACAGTAATGGTGAAAGACAGAAGAGTGTGAAGTAATATTGTCATTACTATATAATTATTGCCAATAAAAATATAAAATATTAACCATAGGCTTTAGTGTTGAGTTTCAGGAGTTAATTATAATCAAAATTTATTAAAATAAAAAATATTTATTGTATTTTTATAATTTCAATATAATAAATGTATTTTTTTAACAAAAATTATGTTTAAACTTATTTATGTGAATTGAGGTTAATATAACAAAAATTGTTATTTCTCAAATTTAGAATGAATTAAGTCAAATTTTAATGGAATTTCTTCAACTTATTTTTTTTATTATAAATTTTCATTATATAAAGTTATTAGATCAATTCTTCAATAGATTTATTATTTAAATAACTAAAAAATATATATTGTATACAGTATTGAATATAATTATTTTTATGTATACAAATTATAAAAACACGTCCTTAAAAATAAAAGAGATAAAAAATTATATAAAGTTATTTTTTATTTTCTAATAAGAGATTAGGTTGTAGTTAAATTAAGTATGAAATATTTTATAGTACTTCTTATACTTTAAATTTACTTTTAATAAAATATTGATGCTTAAAAATAAGTTAAATATAGAAATTCAAGTTTAATTAGAAAAAATAAAAATGCTCAAGTTTATTCTAATAAAATTATTATAATAAAAAAAAAATGAATTGTATCCACTGCACGAGGGGCAAAGACTAAATTCTTTGCCAGGAGATCATTATATTAAATGTACCATCTCGTAATAATTTTTTGATATGCATCTCGAGAAGTTGAACTTCAATGTATTTAAATAATTTATTTATTTTCAATTGTTTTGAATCTTGTCAACATCAACTATATCTTTGAGTAAAATACACTTTCTGTGGAATATAAATATAATATTATTCTCATTTTATTTAATCCATTTAATCATATATGCGTGTATATTGTTTTAAATTTATTGATTTATGCTTTATCTTGTATATTCTAATTTTCTTTATATTTTTTATACACTATCTTTTATTTGTGTTAAAACTGCAAACTGTTTATAACTTAGATGTTTTTATAAAAAAGTGATTTATTATATTTTATTTTTACTATTTGATACCAAGATAAATTTTTAAAATTATTATAATAATAGTAATAAGTGCTTACATTTCATGAACGAAACACTTAACTATATGTACGACAAAACTTTATAATTTTTTGCCTCAATGTAAACAATGGTTAACATTTGTCATTAAATTTAAAATCATTTATTATTATTAATATGAATTACTTAAATATATATTTAATGGCTTTAAATTAGCAATACATTAAATTTAAGTATTTTTCAAACAATTTTCTAAAATTATTTTAAACACGTGTTAACATGATGCAAAAAAAGGAATTGTTTCAAATTATAGTGATGATATACATGTATCATAAAAAGAAGTATTAATTATCAAACTAATATAAATAAAATTAAATATAGTTTAAAAGTTCAAATATAAAACTAGAATGTCCACTTGTATATTATAAATATGAATTCTCTCATTTGAATAAAGATATTTTTAAGAGGTATTAAATTTTATTTGATTACGTTTTTTATGTTACATTAATTAATTAATTTTAAATATTGTAACTGAAAATTTTAACACATATTTTAAAAATATTTTAAATTTGAATATATTGTATTTTTAGATAAATTGATCAGTACAGTTATTATGAATTTTTTAATTGAAATGGGCACAACACACTATCAAAAATCAAACTTGTCCTGACATGTTTAGAGAAATCCAACTATCTAGTAACTCTGTCAAGTTTTGTTGTATTTGATTTTTAAATTTTAATACATTATATTAATAACAATGCTATATCTTGCCTCAATTAATTTATTTTCATATTTTTTAAATGTATTTCTATTTAATAAAATATTCATTAATAACAATAAGCATATCTACTATTTTTTTATTTATTATAATTTTTATTTAAATTTATAAATATTTATATAATATACGGAAAAATATATATTTATAAATCAATTTTAATAAACATGTTTTAAAAAAGTGGGTGATGGTTGTGTACCAAAAAATATGGTAAGTCGTAGGTTGCACGATGTCCACAAGATGGACTAATAAAGGCACGTGCCATTCATCTCTTAAAAACGTGTGTCTTCCCCACTCACGTGCCTGTGGCAGCCACACGTTTTCCAGTTCTCTCTGGTCACGGTATCTTCTCTTCTCTCTCTATGCGCTTTCGATTTTCCATAGCGTTGTTTCATTCTCTGAATTCCGTAGTTTTCTTCTTCGATTCGACGAGATAAATCGATGCATCTTTTTGTTAGGGTTCATAATGGTTCATCCTTAATTGCCTCAGAAATTTCTGGATTGTTTCGTACTCTTATAATTGAATGACACTAGACTGGCCTTAATAATTTTTAATTATAATTGTTTATTCTTGTTTGTATGTCTATTGTCTAGAATCTTCCAATTGCTCCCTCGTACTGTAGCCACGGAATAATGTCATTATAGTATGATGCAGTCTCTTATTCTTATCCTTTCTACTTTTACGGCTTGAATTGTGTACTTTTTTTTTGTTTATTGTGATAATTTTGTGAGTTTACTTACTGTGGCATTTCTTTTCTGATGTTTGCAATGAACAATTTTGAAATATGTTTACTGTCTTTAAATTTGACGTTTTCTCATATGTATGAATTGTTCTTTTACTTTTTGCTTTTTTGTGGACAAAAATGTGCTTCCTTTTGATTTACAAAGCAGGTGACTGATGAGGTGATGCTTGCAATTTGTTGTTTAATTTAGAAGACTGTGTTTGCGAGAGAGATACTAGTCATTACATTTTCTTCCCCTTGAATTTTTTGTTACCTTTTGTAATAGTTCATTGATGCTATTGGCATGATTTTACTGTTTTTCAACTTCAGTACTGATGGTGAATTTTGTATTTTGCAAAGAACGTATTTGCTATCTAATATGATTGGTTTCATCTGATTTATAATTTTCCCCCTTTTTTCTGGAATAATTTTTTTCAGCAGGACACAATGGACTTATTTTTAAAGGGGATGAATGGGAATGGATCTGAGTGCCCCTTTGATGTTGAAGATATCCAAAGATGCCCATTTTTAAGAAACATCAATGAACCTACAAATTTCTCTTTCTTTTCAACCAAAAGCTCCCTTCCTGTTAGTTATTCATCTTTGTTCCCTTTCCACTGGTCTTTTATCTGGCGAGTTCAAATTTGGGTCAATATTTAAGTTGACTGTCTTCATTCTCAATGTTCAGGTGCATGGAGCAAAGGGTCCTATATTTGAAGATGGTCCTAATTTTGACATGGCATTTAAGCTATTTCATGGGAAAGATGGAGTTATTCCCCTATCAGAGAAATGTGACTTTGACTATGGCAGCAGAGAAGCTGATTCTTTTCCTGTTTTCAATCCTTTAGCAGGAAAAGCTGCCGCCATAAGTCTGTCAGCCTTTGGACTAGGTGGCCCATTTGGTTTTGGGAATTTTTCTGAGAATTGGAAGAAACAGAAAAAATCCGAATCATCAAACAAAAAGGAACCCTCATCTCAGGTAAACCTTTGTTTATTTTTTTCCCTTTTCTTTTTGTTTCATCCACACACTTAGAAGTTTGTTTTTGAAAAGGAAATCCACTGTGACTTTAGCATTTCATCATGAAATTAGCTCCTGGTAGGAAAAATGTACTGCTATTATAGGCATGAGAGCATTCACAATCCAGTTGTCTATCATTGATTATCCATAATTTATCAATTTTGGTGATCACAGGACAAAGATTTGATGTGCTTCATAGTTTTCTTTTCCCATAACTTAATTATTGTGAACTGATTTAAGTATCCTTCAAAACATGATTTGCACTGATTTTTCTTTCTCTGGCGAGCTTCACTCCAGAATGGAGATTTGTCAAAGCATGAGGCACTTGGAAATGAATGGTTGGCAAAAGGAAATTGTCCCATTGCCAAGTCTTATAGAGCTGTTAGCAGTGTCCTACCCCTTGTTGCAAAAACTTTTCAGCCACCAACTGGAATGAAGCTTAAATGTCCACCTGCAGTTGTTGCTGCAAGGGCTGCCCTTGCCCGTACAGCCTTTGTTAAAAACTTGCGGCCTCAGCCTCTTCCTGCTAAAATGCTTGTTATTGCAGCATTGGGCATGGCAGTTAATGTGCCCTTTGGCATGTGGAAGGAACATACCAAGAAATTCTCTTTGTCTTGGTTTGCAGCAGTGCATGCTGCTGTTCCCTTTATAGCCATGCTTCGGAAATCAGTAGTCATGCCTAAATCAGCAATGGCATTAACCATTGCAGCTTCTATCCTAGGGCAGGTTATCGGCTCAAGAGCTGAACGAATTCGTCTGAAAGCAATAGCTGAGATGGGAAAAGTGAAAACAGAGACTGTAAGCAGCATGGCAAGCTATAATCCTGGGCAGCTTGGTGATATTAAGGCCAGTCTCTGTGGTGCAGAAGGAATGGTTCTCAAATCACTTCCTGCGAAGGATGCTGGTGGTTCGGCTACAGCTGCCAACGTATGTTATTGATCTATATTCTATAAAACCGGAAAAGAAATCAATTCAAGTTTGATTTTGTACTATATATTAATGAACTGAAATGGTAATAAAATGGATTTATATAAATAAAGGCTTTATGAATTATGTATGTAGAACATGAACAGAAATTAAGACATCAGCTACTTTGCATGCACAAATGTATCTGGGAACAACCACTCAATTCAGATAAATTTCAGCTCCCCTTAAATTATCCATACTTTCTGAGATGTGGCTGGAGTAACTTGCACTTGATTACCACTGCATTTAATGTTTGAAAAGATTATCCTGTTTTAGCTTAATTATTTGATCCTATTTCACTAAGGCAAAAAAAAAACTAAAGATAAATAGTATTTGCATTTAAAAGTAAGACGTAGATATGCAAAAAAAAAAAAAAAAAAAAAAAAAAGTGAAACAGATTAAAAAATTGACTTCCCGGTGCAGCCACAGGTAGCAAATAAGAGGGAAATTTTCGATAAACTTCCTCAACATCATCCTCACGCTTCTTTGGGTACAAGATACTCTACATATGGTGTTCCTAGAGATGGCAATGGGTAGGGTATGGATAGGGTACTAAAGTACCCATTCTCATACCCGCGTTTTAAAAAAATACTCGTACCTAGTCCCATACCCGCATGGGTATGAACATTAATTCCCGTACTCGTACCCTCTGGGTACCCGCATACCTGTCTTGTACCCATTACCCGCGTTTGTTTAAGAAAAAAATATTTATAAAGAAAAATATGTTTATATAACTTCATATAAGTAGCATAATAATACAAAAATTCAATATGTAGTTGCCGAACAAGGTACAAATATAGATAAAAAATAAATATTCAAAGATCATAAACGTTAAATGTATCTTAATATAATAATTTTCTAAACTAAAATTCTTAGAAACAATAAGCAAAACTAAACACACAAGTTATTTGTCAGTGATAATCCTATCTTGTGTGAGATTTGATTGTTGGTAATGTCAGAATGATAACGAAATAGATTTGTACAATGGTTGTCCCTTCGTGTGGGATCACTTAGTAACCTCTTATGACGACATTAACAACTAACTCTAATGAATAACATTTCATAGTTTTATTAAGTTTTAGCGAGACAGACATTGAGAATGAGAATAGAGTTAGAGTAGAGAAATTCAATACTAACAACAGAAAGTTGATACATAAAATATTTTTTTTAACTTTTGAATTTGAAATTGTAAGAAAAATAATAGATTTAATTAAAATAATATAATATAATTAATATATATATATATATATATATATATTAATACTAGTATTTTTTTAACTCATATACTATACGAAAATATTTTATCAAAAATATAAATTTTTAAAAAATTATTTTAGTGAATTAAATATTTATAATGTATATAAATTTTAAAAAAAAGAATTTGAATAAAAGATAAATAGTTACAATAAAATTTTATAATAAAGAAATATACGTGTATATTAAAAAAATTATACTTTTTTATCTTAAAAAAATTAACAAATAAAAATTAATAATAATTTTTTATATTTATATCTTTTCAAAAACAAATAGTAAGAATAATATTATTTAGATTCAATAGATTATAGTTGTGCTTGTAATAAATATGTTACATAGAAAAATATTATTTTAATTAAAATATAAAAATAAAATTTAAATATTATTAATAAATAATAAGTTTACGGTAATAGTAGGTGATTGTAAAATTTATAAAATATTTATAATATATTTATTATTTATCATTCACTTTATGATTTAAACATCAATATGATTTTATTAACAAAAATATTTGTGTAAAAAATATTTTATGTGTGTCATATATAAATAATATTTTAAAAAAAGTCAATATTATATTAACTATGTAATAATTAAATTGTGTTAGCCTAATTAAATGATATAAAATAGTAAATAAATTTTTTTATTAAAAATATAAACCAAAATAAATTTTTTGGTTTACTTTATTATTAAATATATTTTTATATTAATCTTATATAACTTCACATAAGTAATATAATAATACAAAAATTCAATGCATAATTGTAGAATAAAGTTCAAGCATATATATATGCGAGTATGGGGCGGGATGGGTACTTAGATACCCATACCCGCACTCATCCCCATTAAATTTTGTGGGTTTTTACCCACACTCATACCTGTACTCGTATAGCAGGTAAATACCCTACCTATTGTGGATAAATTTTGTGAGTGTCCATCGAGTACTTTACTCATTACCATACCTAGGTGTTCCCATCAAAACAACGCTGAGACATCAACTTGGATGTTGGATTTGTCAATCCAATATTAGTAGAAAAATTATCAAACTAACCATATCATAAAGCTCCTATCTGATACTGTGCATACAAACGACAATTTTTCGTTGTGGTCAGTGGACAAATAAAATGACCAATTGTGTGGTACTTCCTTTCTTGGGCCAATTTCTGTAGCCCATTCACTGATCGGGATCAAAGCCGAAAACTGTATAGGATCTTTGCAGTGAGTGATGTTTGTTTAATAATCCACTGCATGACTGAACACGTTTGAATTCCTATCGTTATTGGCAGTCAAATCCAACCCAACAGGGAGTCGCAAATTTCTTCGCTGGTTGGTGGCTCACCACGGAACAGGATACTCTCCCATTGTAGTGCGAATTAGACGGTTCAATTAAATAAAATTTTACATTTTTGTTTAAATAAATTTTTTTAGCTTAAACAAAAATATAAAATTAATGAAACTAAACGTCCAACTACGAGAGAGAATCTGGATCTAGCTCACCACTCACCCTCTGTGGCATTGGATATGCCCTTTTACCTGTCCCTTTAAAACTTGTTTAGGGTTATACAAAATTATGTATGATTTTAATGAAAAATAGTTATATAAATAAATTGTTTCAACGTTTTTTCTCTTCAATTTTTAAGCCTAATATATCGTGTGGGAATCCATATCACGTAGACATGGAATTAAATTGTAAGTGGGGAAATTTAGGTGGACGTGGCTTTCACGTTAAAGTACAAATATAATTAATAAATTGTGACCATAATGTTCCCAAATATCCTTCTTACTTTTTTCTGAGTAAGCATATATAGCAGATGAATTTCATTAATTAGTGGTCCACCAAAATGTATCCTTAACACGCGGCTTTCTACAAAGAACATGCCATGTTGAGGTCAATAAATGTTTTTTTTTTAAGATTTATCTTTGGGTTATACAAAAGTCAAAGGTTACACAAAAAAAGTGGGTAATTTCATTCCATATCCCCGATTTGAGAGAGAGAGAGAGAGAGAGATTCAATGAAATGAAACTCATGCTATCAGAATTTGTTTGGTAAAATCTTGATTTGATTGATGAATTTCTGATTCTCTCTTTCCGCTAGAAAATGCATACGGCGAAGCAAAGAAGGAGTTGCTACGTCAACATCTAAGCTCTAACTACTCACGTTCCGCTGTTCCTTCCCATGTTACTTATGAACACTCCTTCACTTTCATTTGTTTAAACTCTCTCGTTTTGAGCCTTCCCCTCTTTTCTCTCTCCGCTTCACACCCATGTGACTCGTGCCATTTTAATTATCCTTCCAACTCTGTTTAGAGATTATATTTTAAGAATTTTAAAAATAAATAAAACGTTGGACTGAAGAAATTTAATGCGTTAGTTTTTATTTTTTAAATTTGCATAATTTTTAATGTTTTTATGAACATTAAATTGAAGGGCTTAACTTCTCTATGCACAGTAGGTAACTATCATATTTTACCCTTAAATTGAGTTACTGTCATTAGCAAACAGCATGAAGCTCTAATCTTTCAAGTATACTGAAAAAAATGGTTGAACACATGTACTACATAAACTTTATTTTCAAAGTGTGTCTAGTAGTTGGCTTAGTTATGACCTGACCAAGTTCGATAACTTTGGTTTGACCATATAATTTGATCTAGTTTTAAGCTAATTTCGTTGGGTTTGAGTCATAAGGATTGAAATCAATGTGTTGTGGGAGTGGAATTTAACCACACTTTATGCTAGTCCAACTCAGTGAACGATAAATAGTATTTTAATTTATTTTTGAGCGTAATAAATTATAAGATTTATTAATTATAATAATACATTTTATATTATTATTAATTGTCATATATATATTAGAAAACGATCTTCTCACGTTAATTTAAATTTAAAAAATTTTACATTCAATTCTAACATTTTATTTAATTTATATTTAACAGTGAAGTAATAAATTATAACATGTTAGATATAAGTTAAATAAAATATTTAAATTGAGTGAAAATTTTTTTATATTTAGACTAATATAAAAAGATCATGGCCGATATATAATAACACACTATAATCTCTTATAAAATTATTTAAAGGGTGTTTGACTGGGGTACTTTATCTGATATTTTACCAATTCAATTTTGTTTTATTGATAAAATAAATTCTAATGCAATGTTAAAAGTAAAGAGTACAACACTACAAATGGAAGTTAGTTACTTCTGCACTTAAGAATTTTGGGAAATTTAAATATGATGGGAAATAGTGGGGACGATGTTGAATTTGATAGAGACTGACTTATTATAGTTAGAAGATCAATTCAATAGCATGTATAGTGTTTTTAAGATAAAATTAATTTAAAATGGATTTATTTATAAAGAATGTAGAGTATATTCAATCTTAATTTTTTCTAAGTTAGGATTGAATATACTTCAAACCACGAGTTATTACATATTTGCTTATGCAATTTACAAATATTTTTTTTAACTCAAAGTTTTCTGCTTGCAATTATGATATAAAATATTTTATATGATCAATATATTTTAATTAGTTAGTAGTTCATGCAATGCTAGATATTTTATTTTAAAATAAAAAATATAATATAATAAAATTATTTAAAACGTTAATTTTTTAAAAAATTATTTTAACCTAAATTTATATTTATAAATAATATGTATAAAATAAAAATATAATAAATTTATAATACTTTTAAAATAATATATTAAGTACTATAAATTTTATAAAAAAGGTTTAAAACTACATAAAGTAATACAAAATATTAAATTATAATTTTTATCTTTAAAATTTAGAATAAAATTAATAAAAAAGTTGAAAAGTGAAATTATTATAACGAGAAAGATATAATTCAGACATTATTTTAGATGAATTTAATTTAAAAAAAAATACATGTGACAATTTATAAAAAATTTTTTTTTACCAAATACTTGAATTTTTTAGATAATATAGTGATTAATTTATTCAGAAACAAATGAAAAATAAAATAAATATGAATGAAGAAATCGTAACTAAACAATTAAACGGGCTTAAAGGTTATGGCAAATTAACTAAAGTACTCAACAATTCCAGCAGAGTTCCACTCCTTAGTCATATCTTCTAATTATTATTGCTTTTCTGATATTTCCGATATAGTTTCATTACTTTTTGTCACTTTCTCAAATTTCTTTACCAAAGACAAACCAAAATAAACGAATCTTAAATAAATATGATTATAGTTTTTTCAAAAATATATTAAAATTTAAAATTAAGAAGTAAAGTAAAACTTATATCTTTAATTAGGGAACGTTAGGCAATTTTCCAGGGAGTCAAAAGAAGAAGCCTTAGTTGGATTGGAGCTGAAAAGCTTGGCATTAAATACTTGTAGCATAAAAAAGCTTGACCCACCATATATAATAAATTGACCAATAGAAAAAGGATAAAGATAAAAGACAAAAGTGAAAAAGAAAATGATACTTAACATACATTAATCTTTCTTCTTCATTAAATAAACCTTTCTGTTGATTATCTGGCACTCACATTCTTCTCTCATTTTGACCTGATTCTAATAAATGTAACATAGCAAGAAAGCACATGTTCCCACACCAAATCAATGGCTACAAGCCCTTAACTGAAGAAAGGAATAAATTTATCACGAGGAGGAGGAGGAATACATGGACGTCGGTGCTGGAATCTTTTGCTATAGCCTTTGGCGTTTTCCTTTGTATGTTTATCAGAACAAAATACCCTTTCCTATTTGCAATACAAAACCACCTAATTAGCTTAGCAAAATTGAAGTTTCTATGGTCAATTTGAATACCCAAAAACTTTACTACTATTTTTATTTACTGAGCTACGACTTGGGACTTTTGCTTTGTATTATCTGAGTGGTGCTTTTCAAGTAGCACTCCAATTGGCATGCCACCACTTTGCCACTTTTCTATGTACTTTGTATCTTTCACGCGTTATTAGGCTTTCCAGAGAGCGGTATTCTAAAGTATATATTGTATGACCACTTCTAATTTTGTTATTTGATCTGACATCACTTTGCTCAATTCAGTGAAATTTAGTGCAGTGAGATCTGCTTATAAAGGAATTTTAATGGTATTATGTAGAATTCTGATGCAGATGACAAATAATCATAATCCAAGAGTTAGGCCATAGCATCAACCTTGACTTTCTAGTAGAAAAGTTATAGCCAATATGTATTAAGCAAAGAAACAGTTGTATATGAAATTTCACTGGAAAATATTTTATTGTAATAAATTATATTTAGTAAATGCGTGATGCACAAGTTTATGAATTTCATATGATAGTTTATTAAATATATTTAATCCTTAAGATTGAGTTTAAATATTTAAAAGTAAATTTTTACTAGAAAATAACACATTTTATTGTGAATAAATATTAAATATTATTGTGTTATATATAACAACCTTAAAAGATAAATAAAAAGGGGTGAGAAAGTACACTATTATTATGAATAAAGTGTGTTCGTTAAAAAATAAAATTAATTAATAAAATGAAAAAAATGGTACATGTCAATTCATGATTCAATTATTTGAGAATTGATTTTGAGAGTGATAGGGTTAAACACATAAACGTATCATATTTTGGAGAGAAATTTAATTTGAGGTCCAAATTTAGTTTCTAAGTGATATTCAAACAATTATTTAAGGTCTGAATTATTTTCTTCTATAAATACGTTTCCCTACGTCAACCACATTGTCGTCTTCTCTCGTCCTAACTCGACAAGACAACCTCAAAAGTCATCATTTTTCTGTTTCTTTTATTTCTTTAGTTTATCTTTTCTTTTAAAAATTTAACATTAATTGATGAATTAAATTTAAAACTAAAACTATATTTCCTTTTAGAAGAACTAAAGTTAAGATTTACAAAAATATTAAAATAAAACATATTTAAACTAATTTATTAATTTACATGTATAATCAATCTCAAACAATACAAAATGGATCGAAGTCGGTGCTGATTGTTGACAAAACGAAGTAACAGAAGAAACATGGCATTAATTCAACCAAGTAAAAAAAAACCTTTCTTTTATTTTCTTTCCTTGTTTTATGCTTCTTTTTTTTTTCTTCCTTCCAATCTGTTGCTTCTTCTTCTTCTATTGTTAATATAAAATTAGAATGGAAACAGCATGTTTTGAGGAACAAAAGCAAAATGTACGGAGATGGAAGAACAAAATAATAATAATAGAAAAAGCCACATCTGCATCACAAACCTCAAGAAGAAAGAAAATATTTGTTAAAGGGAAGTGGTGAGTTCATAGATGTCAGTGAAGGGTGACATGGGCACCATAGCATGCAGCACCGTCAGGGACACCATTAATTAACAAATGCAGGAACGTGACTACGTGAATGCACCCTTAAGCCTTATCCTCGTTTATGCTATTATTACCCATTTGGTATTGTTCTTAGTGCTGCAGTTGAGTCCACCCACGACACTTGTGTTCATTTTTGTTTCCCATTTTTGGAATATAATAATATGTAAGAAAAAATCTTATCACACTTGTGTAAGAGTTTTAATCTCAGTCTTTTATTTAACATAATATTCAGTAAAATAATAAATTATAATTTATTATATATAAATTAAATAAAATATTTAGATTAAATATATATATATATATATATATATATATATATATAGTTAGTTAGTTAGTTTAATACTTTTTCTTTCATCAACTCATTTGTATCCATTTTTACGAAGCGATTTCATGATATAATGAGTTACCATTTCCTAATTGTTTCAATGATAAGGATTGTTATTTGATTGAATAACTATAGTTGATTAAGCATATTAAATTTTAAATAATAATTTATAAAGTTTATTTTTTTTAAATAGGGATTATTTACATACCTAATTTAAAAATAATATGCGACGTATGAAAATTTTGTTAAACCAAGTTCACCACTTCTTCGATCTAATGAACATTAATAAGCTTCCAGTGTCGGCAGTGAACTGAGTTTGAAACTTTGAGTTTGTGTCAAGTGTCAACTTTTGCGGGCACGCCATTCCTTAGATCCAATCTAGTTTTGGCTTCTAATGACTGATTTTTATTTATTTATTGATATGCTTTATGATTTCCAAACCCCACTTGTCTAATTTCTCTAGACTATGTTCTTTTCACATCTCTTACCTTACTAGCAAATTTTGTCTAACTTATCATAAAAAAAATATATAATATAATTAAGATGTGAATTAATGTGAAAAAAAAAAGCTAAACATTTTCTACATCCATCATAATGAAGGTATTCTTTAAAAAATAGTCAGATGGTTGTTATCATGACAAAGCATGAAGCAAGGCTATGTTTTGTGAAAACTAATAATGATCCTAGCTAGCTCTAGGAAATTAACATGTAACGTATGTATGTTCCTTGTGGTCTCCGCTAGTTACTTATTATATATTCACATATTAATAATGATTTAGATCCCAATAGGATATCCAACTTTGTTATTAACCCTTGCTTGGTGAACATGCCATTAACCCACAGTTTCAAAAAGTTGTATATATTTCGTAGCTTATAAAATGAGCAAGCAAGATATACTTGATAGCAAAAGGTTCATTGAGCCTTAAAAGATGTTTTGCCATAATTGAGTGATATCATTGTCCAAATGTGAAGAAATCATCCAACTTAATTGGTAAAATATAAATAAATATAAGGACACATTCACACTTTTTTATTATTAAGAAAACTTAGAGAAACATATGGGGGGAAGTGAACAATATTCCTCAACAATGACCTTTTATTTACAAAAGCAACATACTATTGAATATATATATATATTTTAATGTCTGTGTATATTATACTCACACTTACATCATAAATAATTTTATCTAAAATATAATGTTTGTGAATCCGATGTTAATATCCAATCAAGCTCTGATATGGCTGATAAAATCACTTACCTTTCAATGACATTGATTTGTAGAGAGATAAAAGAGAAGGTGGAAAGGGCATGGCTGTTTTAGCCAATGGGAAATAATGAAAGAATGTACATTAATTATATATAATGCTGTCATAAAAATCACGAGCTTAACATAAAAGTTATGCATGAAAGATACTACTACTGAGTGCATAGGTTGGAGTGAGACATTAGTGATCGTGCATGCAGAAAAACAGCCATTAGTACGGCATTCAAATATGCTTCATTCTTTTCTCATAAAATATGAACCACTCTATCAGTTCGTACAATCAGAAGAGTCAAGACTTTCTATTTGCACATAGGAAGTAACCATAAAGGAGGTGGCACTATAAATATCAAAGGTGATTAATTTTTTTATCGATGCCCTTTTAGGAAGTAAAACGTGAAACAAAAGAAATGAAGAAAGAATTTAAAAAGAAAATAAATGTAAATTAAAAAATGTAAGAAGTAATGTGTTAAAAAAAATTATATTTTTAAGTACTGTTTCTTCGATATTAATAAATAATATAATAATATTTTCATTCAATAAAATACATTTAAATTTTATCTAATAAAAATAAAACAACAAAATATTTTAATGTATAAATACATGTTAATCATTGAATGTAATTTATTAAATATTTAAATAATTATAAAAGTATATTTTTATGAAGTCATATAATAAAATTTTATTAAAAATAATAAAATATTTCATAATTTAATACATTGTTGACATTAAATGTTATAATTTTAATAAAAATAAATTATTTTTTTTATTTTTTTAACATTTAGGACAAATGTTAGAAAAAGTTTTTTTATCTGTCACCATTTTAAAAATACCTTTTTTCCCCTTTATCTGTCACTTTATATATTAAAAAAACAATTACTTCTTTTTCTATTGCATCATATAATTTATTAATTTCTAATTATTTTATATATTTACCATAAGATGAATATTTTTTTATTATAAATTTTAAATTTATGAAACCAAATAAACAATTGATTCATAACTTATCCATAAAATATATTTTTTAATATTAAGATTTAATGATTAAAATTAATAAATAAAAATTAATTAATTAAAGAAAAAAATATTAGCTAAGTTTTTAAAATTGTGTAAAATAAATTTAAATAAAATATAAAAAAAATCGACATTAAATACTTCTTATAGTTTTAAAATAATAAATATTCTATTTTCAATATTTTTTAAATTATGCCTTTAGCCCACAGTAAAAGAAAATTATATTTTAAATGTTATAATTCATATTTCTTATTCTGACAACCATAAATATATTTTTGGTATTCGCAGGGGAAAGTGCTAAAGGACGCAGTTTTGGGGGTCAACACGGAATAATTACATTGCAATTATCCAATCCAATTAATAGTTATGTTCACATTACTGTCTTTTTGTTTTTGGGTTGAAGAAAATAGTAGGATTGGTTACACGGTAACTTCAAATTTTGTTTGTTTGAAGAGTTCTGAAAGAAGGTGGAAGGAAGTTGAAGAAAAACACGGGACAGCGAGGCACATGGCGAGCAAATAGTTATATAAATGGTTCTGCTTTGTTTAGTTTAGCCTCACACCCAAATCTGACTTATTGGATGGTCCCTTCAACCTCGGCCTTTCACTTTCTCTTCCTCTTCCACTCACATTCACATTCACATTCCATGCCAGTGTTTTAGGCAACATCCATTTTATCTCTTCATCTTCTTTCAACTAGACAGAGAGCCAGAACCAGAGTCAGAGAAAAACAGAACAGAGTAAAAGGGTAAAATACCTAACACCATCTCATTCTATTTTTGTCTTTCTTTCTTTATCTCTTATATCATCTGATGCACTTGCTCTCCCTCTCTCTATCTTCTGTCCTCGTCTAGATCTCTTTGGATTTTAATGTCATACTCTGTTTCCTCTTTTTTTTTTTTTTTTTGGTTTCTGTTTGTTATCTTTGGATTTGAATCTCACACACCGTGTGTTATTTTTCAAGTTATTTACTTTTTCTCATTTTATAATCATACTCGAGATGGGGGTTCCAAGATTGTAGAAAAAAATTCCTTTTTTAAACTGAATTATCTTCTATTCTATGCTTTCTTCAGCTGAGAAATGAGAAAAGGTGTGGTTCTGTGTTGGATGGTTTTGTGTTTGCTTTTTTCCATTGGTGGTGGTAACTTTGGAACAAAACATAGTGGTTCAGGAATAACTGACAAATGCATGATGAGAGCTTTTCGTACATGTGAAGAAATGTTCTCATTGATCCCTTTTCCTATTGCGTGTATGGGACAATGACACAGCATGGTGTGAGATCCAGCGCTTCCTTATGTCCCTTTTTGTGTCAGTGAAGGGTTGCAAGGGGTCCTCACTAGGTATGCTGTAACCGATTTTTGTTGGGCCCCAACGTCATGTGAACATCTTAAAGGGAATGTGACATGGAATGGAAAGTAACTAGTGTCGGTAGTAGTATCAGATTTCATGTATTTACACACTTTAAGTTACCCCATGTCCTTTTAATGGTCGGTGACCATGGAGTATTGACCAGCTGGAATTAATCATCAACCTCTTTTTCCTCTTTGCCATTTATTTTATTTAACAAAATTAGATCTGTCATGCCAATTTGTGTCTTGCTTCTCAGGCCAGGTTGATCTGTGTTTTTGGTCGGGGGTGTTAGTTTTCAGTATTGTTATGTGTGTTATAGTTGCAGTTAATCAGTCTTTGTTTTCTTGGTTATTGAATGGTTCATGTTGCTTTTGTCAGTGGTCTGATCTGAATTGTTGTGGCCTTATCCTTATTTGGCTTCTCTAGTTAGATGGGGGAACTTGAACTTGGAGGGTATGCAATTCAGATCAAGTGGTTGTATCAAATTGAGTAAGGTCATAATTCTAAATCCTCCTAATTTCTAATTGAAAAAACTATTAAATGTTTTTTATGTTTTCAAGATAATAAAGGTATGATTTTTTCATTTAATACTTACTTTATAAAGGAGTAGGAGAATTATTAAGAGAATGTGTAAGAGGATATAGCAATGCTCTAATTCTAGACGTGGGTTCTTTATTTGATTTCTTATTATAGGGGTGACTAAAGTTACCAAGTGTCCTTTCTTCCTCGAGTGACTGATTACCTATAATTGAAGAATGATGGTTCCTGATACTTTGTCTTTAAATTGAAAAAAAAATGTATATATGAGTAGGTAGTGGAAGTGGCATAGTCACATTGCACTGAAAGTTGTGTTTTGCATTTGTGCAGATAATTAATTAGTGGAATATTGCTTGGATCATGAAGCATAAAGATGGAAAACCGATCAACCAGCCAAACAAGAACAGATCTTTGACTTTGGCAATAACGTTTATTGCTCTATGTGGTTTTTCTTTCTATCTGGGAGGAATCTTTTGTTCTGGGAAGGATGGAGTTGTTGTCAATACCATTCAGAAGACCGTTGATTCTCCCAAGCAATCCTCAGGTTCTTTGCAAATTAAGCCCATCAGTTTCCCCGAATGCGGCATGGACTATCAAGACTACACACCATGCACAGATCCAAAGGTATTAAATAGTAATCCTTTTATTGATGTTGAAAGATATGTAGAAGAAAGTTTTGTTGTTGATTGAGCATGCATAATTTTACAGAGATGGAGAAAGTACGGCACGTATCGGCTTACTTTGTTGGAACGCCATTGCCCTCCAATTTTTGAGAGGAAAGAATGCTTAGTTCCTCCCCCTGATGGATACAAGCCTCCAATCAGATGGCCAAAGAGTAGAGATGAATGTTGGTACAGGTATAGTATATTATATGATATTCTTTACAAGTTAAATAACATAAGGTTGGATTAATTTAAGTAGCCTGCAATTGCTATATATGTTGTCCACTTTTATCAACTTTTATGTTATATTAATTTCAGGAATGTTCCATATGATTGGATTAACACACAGAAGTCTAATCAGCATTGGTTGAAAAAGGAAGGGGAAAAATTCCTATTTCCAGGTGGTGGTACTATGTTTCCTAATGGTGTTGGTGAATATGTTGATTTAATGCAAGATCTGATCCCAGGAATTAAAAATGGGATGGTGAGAACTGCCATTGATACTGGCTGTGGGGTGAGTTTTACTCATAGCTTCATCTTTTTTAGGATTGTTAGCTGATGGCAATGCTAATTGCAATTCTCAGCACACTCCTTAAACATCAATTACTAGTTTGCCTATACCTATTGTTTTACAGCTTCCATGTGAGCATATTTTAACATTACTAATTTAAATCATGTGACGGACTAAGGAGTTGCATTGATTAATCCATGTAATTATGATTTGTTATAGGTTGCTAGTTGGGGTGGTGACTTGTTGGATCGTGGGGTTCTAACTGTTTCTCTTGCCCCAAGAGATAACCATGAAGCTCAGGTTCAATTTGCTCTGGAGCGTGGTATCCCAGCCATTCTCGGCGTCATTTCTACACAAAGACTTCCTTTCCCATCAAACTCCTTTGATATGGCTCATTGCTCCAGATGCCTTATCCCATGGACAGAATTTGGTAATTCTTCAATAGATTTTGGATTTTGTCAATTGAACAGAATTTATTCGTGTATGTGCTAATTTTCATGAACTTTACCGGCTTTAAGCTATTTAAACTTTGTGCTTCACATATCTGTTGTAAATGGATATTCTTTCTAATCAGTCCTATCACAAATTTTCATCAGAATCTAATTTTGTCAGATCTTGCTCTTCAATTTTTTAGTACTTTGCTTTTAATTAATGTAAAGCCAGCACTTTTTATGATAATATTCCCCTGGCCTGATAGTGATAAATGATCATTGATATAATGAAATACAATTTTCCCTTGATTCTGTAATGCTGTAACTAAGATTCCACGTAAATGCAGGCTTTCAAATTCATTCCACTTTAGCTACTTATATGAATGTTAGCTGCTTTCTGTTAGTCTCTTTCTGCTTAGTGCTGAGAAGTTCACTCTAGAATTTCATTCCTTAACTTGTGTGAATGTTCATCATAAATGCTTTTAGGTGGAATTTATCTATTTGAGATACACCGTATTCTTCGTCCCGGAGGATTTTGGGTTTTGTCTGGTCCACCAGTCAACTATGAGCGAAGGTGGCGTGGATGGAACACAACTGTGGAAGAGCAAAGATCAGACTATGAGAAGTTGCAGGATTTGCTTACTTCAATGTGCTTTAAATTGTACAATAAAAAGGATGATATTGCTGTATGGCAAAAGGCTAAAGACAACAGTTGCTATGATAAACTGGCTAGAGAGAGCTATCCACCAAAGTGTGATGACAGCCTTGAACCAGATTCAGGATGGTACACTCCACTCCGTGCTTGTTTCGTGGTTCCAGATCCCAAGTACAAGAAATCAGGTCTCACATACATGCCTAAGTGGCCTGAAAGGTTGCATTCTACACCTGAAAGGGTCACATCTGTTCATGGTGCTAGTACCAGTACTTTTAGTCATGATAATGGCAAGTGGAAAAAGCGAATTCAGCACTACAAGAAGTTGCTGCCTGACCTTGGAACTGACAAGATAAGAAATGTCATGGACATGAACACAGTTTATGGAGGTTTTGCTGCATCTTTGATCAATGATCCCTTGTGGGTCATGAATGTGGTCTCATCTTATGGTCCAAATACACTCCCCGTGGTTTTTGATCGAGGCCTTATTGGAACCTTCCATGACTGGTAATTTTCATGTTTTAATTATGAACCATAATTTTCTTTATTTATGAATGTACTTATTTTTCTTATATCATATGGTATGGTATTGATTTTAAAACTTTATTTTTTGGTAGGTGTGAAGCTTTTTCTACCTATCCTAGAACATATGATCTCCTTCATCTTGATGGACTCTTCACGTCAGAAAGTCACAGGTGACTATATCAACTCATTTACTCTCATTAGTAACATAAATATGTACTTACTCTAAACTTTAGTTTTGGATTGCTCTTAACAATGGTTGTTGCGTAGCAGATGTGAAATGAAGTATGTGTTGTTGGAAATGGACCGAATTCTAAGACCTGGTGGGTATGCTATCATTCGAGAGAGTACTTATTTTGTTGATGCCATTACAACCATTGCCAAGGGAATGAGATGGGGATGTCGCAAAGAAAACACCGAGTATGGTGTTGGCAAAGAGAAGATTTTGATATGCCAGAAAAAGCTATGGCAGTCATCAAACAAAGGTTCAAGATGACAAACTCTGAAATCTGTTCAGTGGTGAGCAGGGGTGACTAGAATCGTAATTCCAAAGGCAGAAACAAAGGGAAACGAATTCAGAACCCCTCTCAACAAAGATTGATTCATTCTATGATATAGACGCCAAGAATATGTAGAAGTTTAAATTTTTCAAGTGAAGAATTGGTAACTCAATAATCTGATTTTGTTAAGTTATATAGAAATTTTTCATATAGATAATATTCTTTATAAGGCATCAATTGTATCAGGTACCCCCTCACGTTTGTCTATTTTTTTGTTGTGTGATATCCATGTCACGAAATGAGAGTTTTAAATCCTACACAAAGCATATGATATGCTATCTACTAGAGGATGATACGTTCTCTATCACTGTTACATTAATACAGTAGAGAAATGCTTGTAATATATTTTTTAGTTATTAGTTAAAATTTATTAAAAATTATGCAAATTTTGTTTTTAATTTATTTTTTTAATTTAATAATTCATTTTTCTATTTTTATAAATTTTAATTAATAATTAAAAGTGTGTTATAAAAAAGTAAAAGGCTGTGAACTTAACATCATCTTACACACTGAACCTTTGTAATTCAATCGGTTTACTAATGAATGTTGCATCACACTACACTTTATGTCTTGTTCTGTTACTGTTATTCTGATGTCATTACAATTATAAATAACTTTAAGCCTTATCCTTCTCCATCATCAACATGAATATCTCACTTTATTAAATGTACCTTTCCATCATCATTTTTACATTTTCCGATAATAGCATTGATTTGTTTTGTTTAATCTTCCATATCGTCTGAGTAAACGGTAACATTTTGGCGCTGATTTATTTTTAATTATTTCCGCTAGATCTTTTCACGCTTTTCGGATACAAGATTGATGAGAGATATCAATGTCTAGTGTCAACAATCTATAAAAAAGGAATATTACATATCGAGAGACTTGAAATTATTAAAAAGGATTTTATAATTTTTATTTAGATTGATTATTTATTGTATTTTGCGTTCCATCAGTTTAAAATATATGCTGCATATATTTTAAACTTTTCATTCAAAAGTTCTTTAATTTAATAATATACGTTGAGTACACTGAATATACATGTTATGAGAATTTCTTTTTCTTCATTACGAAGGAATAAAAGCACATGCACGGAACCTAGATGTTACAAAGGGAGCACAGGTGCAGTGTCAAAGTATTTTTCACATTAAAAATTAAAATAAAAAAACATATTTTTTCACAAATGAGAGGGCCAAAATATTTTAACATGATAAATTATGATGGAAAGTTTTTGTGAAGTAAAAAGGGAAATTCATAGCGAAGATGGAGAAATACATGGTTTGAAGATTCGAAGTGTTTTGATTCTTGGCTTGACTTTAGCAGAACCAAAACAAAAACGCACCACATGGCAAAGGAAGAAAGGATCAATGTACATTATCTTTCTTGCCATGGCTCACCAATTGTCAATTCAAATAAATGACCCTTACTTTTTCATTCCAACAACCCAACACTAGTTGTCAAAGCAAATTAATAATGTTCAAATCATTACAAAAAGATCCTTCGTTTCCATTTTCCACCACTGTGCATGAAATTCTGATCCACTCATTTTTAGCTCTCTTATCCATATCATTACTATTTCCTAGTCTAGAATCATAATCATCTCCAAATTTGCATTCCCTCAATCTCTTGTTTCTGCAAATGGCTGAGGCTTTACTAGGAATTGTGATTGAAAACTTGCACTCTTTCATGCAACAACAACTTGCAACATTTTGGAGTGTAGATCAACAAACTGAAGTGCTTTCCAGAAACCTCGAAGCAATCCATGCTGTCCTCAAAGATGCTGAGGAAAAGCAAATAACCAACCATGCCTTGAAGCATTGGTTGCAAAATCTCGTAGATGCAGCATATGTGCTTGATGATACCTTGGATGAATGTTCAATACAATACAAAAAGCTAAATTGTGAAGGACAAAATTCTGGGTCTGCACCATTCATAGCTTGGTTTCATCCTCGCAACATTGTATTTCGTTGTTCTATTAGTAAGAGGATGAAAGATATCACCCGAAGATTTCATGAAATTGAGGATGAGAAGAGAATGTTTGAATTGCATGCAAGTATCACAGAAAGGCAACAAGACGATAATGATGAATTGCGCCAAACAATCTCTACCAATGCTGAACCCAAAGTATATGGAAGAGACCAAGATATAGAGCAGATTGTGGAGTTTCTTCTGGGTCATGCTAGTAACAATGAAGACCTCTCCATCTATCCCATTGTTGGTATGGGTGGAGTTGGGAAAACAACACTTGTTGAACGCGTCTTCAATGATAAAAGGGTAAGCAAAAATTTTGACTTGACGATTTGGGTTTGTGTTTCTAATGATTTTAGTGTGAAGAGGATACTAATATCCATCATAGAATATTGCACAAGAAAAAATCCCAACCTCTCATCTTTGGAAGCACTGCATAAGGAAGTTCAACAAGTGTTGCATGGCAAAAGGTATTTGCTTGTCCTAGATGATGTGTGGGATGATGATAATTTTCAAGTCAAGTGGGAGAAGTTGAAGAGTTCGTTGCAGTGTGGAAGTGGAACAAAAGGTGCTTCAGTTTTGGTCACTACTCGACTTCAGAATGTGGCATTCATTATGAGAACAAATGACTCGGTTCATCAGTTGACAGGCTTATCTGAGAGTGATAGTTGGTCATTGTTCAAACACCGTGCATTTGGACCGAATAGAGAAGAAACTGAAGAGCTTGTATCAATTGGCAAAGAGATAGTGAGAAAATGTGTTGGTTCTCCTCTCGCGATCAAAGCACTAGGAAGCCTTTTGCACTTTAAAAGAGACATAAAACAATGGCAGTGTGTAAATGAAAGTAAGTTTTGGGGCTTACCTGAGGATAACTCCATCATGCAAGCTTTGAAACTAAGCTACTTTAATTTGAAATTGTCATTGAGGAGATGCTTTTCATTTTGTGCACTTTTTCCTAAAGATTTTGAAATCAATAGGGAAGAATTAATTCATCTATGGATGGCTAATGGGATGATTGAATCTAGAGGAAGTTGGGCGGTGGAGGATGTTGGTAATGAGATGTGGAATGAATTATACCAAAGATCATTTTTCCAAGAAGTAAAGACTAATGTGTATGGCATCATTACAAGTTTCAAGATGCATGATCTATTTCATGATCTTGCCGAGTCTATCATGGGTGAAGAATGTATGATTTCTGAGCATAGAAGGTTGACTAATTTGTCAAAGAGACTTCATCATTTGCATTGCTTAAACTCTAACGAGTCAATCAATATGGTAGCCTTTAAGAAAGTTGAATCCTTGAGAACTTTTCTTGATTTTGATTCGGATATGTCACGTGAAAATTTTCGTCGGTTGCCATCAAACAATTCTCTCCGAGCATTAAGGACGAGCACTTTTCGACTATCACCACTGAAGAATTTATCACATTTGAGGTATTTGAATCTTCGTAAGAGTTGGATCACAAGCTTGCCTAATTTTATATGTGGGTTGCAAAAATTACAAATATTGAAATTGGAAGATTGTGAGTACCTTTATTGGTTGCCCAAAGACTTAACACGATTACAAGATTTAAGACATCTTGTGATTAATAGATGTTATTTAATAGTAGAGATGCCTCCCAAAATTGGCGAGTTTAAGCATCTAAAAACATTGAGCACTTTCATTGTGGGTTCAAAGCAGGTTTTGGGTTGGTTGAGTTACACGATTTACAACTAGGAGGCAAGCTACATATCAGAGGCCTTGAGAATGTCCCTAATGAATGGGATGCTCAACAAGCTAACTTGATTGGTAAGAAGGAGTTGAATCGCTTATACTTGTCATGGGGTAGTAATGCTAATTCTCATGGTAATACTAATGTTGACCCTCAAAGAGTACTTGAAGCTCTTAAGCCTCCCCCTAATCTCAAGTGTTTTGGGATGAAGGGATACAAGGGAAGAGAGTTGCCTAGTTGGATGAGAAATACCTCGCTTCTCAAAGGCTTAGTTGAAGTTCTTCTCTATGATTGCAATAACTGTGAGTGGCTTCCTCCACTTGGTAAATTACCATGTTTAAAAACTCTTTTCCTATCCGGAATGAAAGATGTAAAGCACATAGATGATGATTCATACAATGGTATGGAGAAGGCTTTTCCATCCTTGGAGAAACTCACCATGCGGGGTTTACCAAATTTGGAGAGAATGTTGAGAAATGAAGGAGTTGAAATGCTCCCACTTCTTTCCCAATTAAGCATTTGTGGCATTTCCAACCTTAAATTACCATGCCTTCCAAGTGTTGAGCACCTTATAGCTGGTAGCATTGAGGACGAGGCTTCTTTCATGCAAGGGGTTGTGGCAAATATGCCTTGTCTCAAGACCATGCATATTACAACCTTTAAAAAGCTCAACGTATTACCTGATGAACTTGGCAAGCTGAGCTCACTAGATGAATTGTTCATTCAACATTGTAATGAACTTGAGTCCTTTACTGAGCATGCATTACAAGGTTTAAGTTCTCTTCGAAGGTTGGATATCTGTAACTGTGAGAAATTAAAATCCTTATCTGAAGGTATTGGACACTTGGCTTGTCTTGAGAGTCTTACAATCTACGAGTGTCCAAAGTTGGTGGCTCTGCCTAGCAATATGAACCAACTAACTGCCCTTAGACAGGTCACAATCATTGGCAATTCATTACCAGAGGGCTTACAACGTATCCCTTCCCTACAAAGGTTGCTCATAACAGGAAATCCTGGTCCAACCTTGTTGCCAGATTGGTTGGGAAACATGACTTCTCTAAAACAAATAGAAATCACTATGTGTACGGAGTTGAGGTCACTACCAAGTAGCTTTCAACACCTTACCAATTTGTGTAAATTGAGCATTTTTAATTGCCCTCAGCTGGAGAAGCGGTGCAAGAGGGAAACAGGAGAAGATTGGCAATATATAAATCACGTTCCACAAATCCAACTTACTTCAACAGAGAATATTACTTTCCCATTTTGTGGTAAATTCATAAATGCGGCCTTTCTTGGATTTATATCCTCTAGTGTTATTATATGAGAAAAAGACACAATTTTTATTAAATAAGGACTCACCATGAAGTTAAATTTGATCAAAATTGTGCTTTTCTCCGTTCAACATATCATATTGTGTTATTCAATGAGAGGATCTAAATTCATCTTCTCCCTAGGCTATCAAACTTATATATCATGATATTTGAAATATTTTGACTATTGGGTGCAGAGAATATTCAATTGGCATGGAAGTTATCCAAGTTTGGGATATTGTTTGCTGTAAATTTATTGCGTCACGGTTACACTGAGGAAGATGGATTTGATTCAATGGTTGATGTGTGAGTCAAGAATTGCATGCTATATGCTGAACAATGTGAGCACTGCAACATGTCTCTTTCTTTTTAAAAAATGAATATTTGTATCTTCTAGTAAACTTCCAAACAAAAATAAATAACGAAAGTACTACTTTTATTATTAGATCATAAGTGCCCCATTTATGGATTCAAGTTCTTTAGGTAAGTCTGAAAACCTGAGCTACTAAATAATTTAAATTTACCCGAAAGCATGTCTCAATTTTTTTGTGTCACTAATGAGATTCACCAATATGTGTTTTATTCATTTTGTGTTGGTTTCAATCAATCATCTCTTATTCTATAGTGGCAAGATGTGTGCTTCAATTACTTCAACATGTCTAATGAAACTCAATACTTGGCCCTTTTGCAATTTTTGATAAGTAAGAAGAGGATTACCATCTAAAACAGACACAGTGTGAAACAATTCTTAAGCTAGAAAACTGTGCTGCTTTTTCCTCCATATAAATTAGTCTTATCGATGGTCTTTTTAACCAACTTCTAGTTTTAAGGACTTCTTCATTTTTCTCATTTTTGAAATGCTTTATAAATAATATTTTTCAACACGGACCATACTACAAAAAGGACTTCACTGATGCCCAAAAATATAAAGCCTAAAGGAGCAAAGTGTATTTTACCATACAAGCCTATGCAATTCAGGTATAAAGTGTATCTTACCTTTAAAAAAATATGCTACTGTTACCACTAGCCATTTTACACGTCAGACATATATACGAAAATTAAACTTCAGAATTGTTTACAACACTTGTATCCTTTACCACATTTATCCTTGGTTTGATAGTTATGCATCATGGTCTTATGGCATTGTTTGGCTTATCTGGACTTAAAAATTCTCTGCTCTCTCATACTAAACAAAATTGTTTATTTATCCTGGCTTAGGTGGCAATGTTGGAATAAGCACGAGTCAATCGGAAGATGATTTTCCATTTCCAATTTCATTCCAAACATGAACTAATGTATTCTACTCCACATATTTGAAGAAGCATCTTTTGCTACTACTCGGTGCTTGGAAACACCTCCACTCTATGGGTCTCAACTCCAAACAAAGGGGCAATGTAGCTAAAGTGAAACTTCTCCTCGTACATTGTCAACTTAATTACATGAATTGGGGTTGCGTGCTGATAAGGTGGTAGTGGCTGAAACCTTAGTCAGAACGGCATGGCTTGGTTATTTCTATAGTAGTCCTATGATTATTACTGTGACTGTTGGTAATAATTTTTAGCTTTTAAAATCTCATAAAGGTGTATGTCTACTAAGATAAACTATAAAAGTTTTTTCATAATAACTTGTTCTGTATTTTTCTAATTTCTCTTCCTATCTCTTATACTATCAAAATTTTAGTGAAAAAAATAATTGAAGACACAGCATAAAAATTAATAAATAACTTGTTAGTTTGAAGAAAAGATAAATAATATGCGTTGGCCATTGTAAATTTGTTACAAATAATTATAAATTAATTATGTTTTTTGTTTATATAAATATTAAATATTTTATAATGAGTTTTTATAAAAAAAATTAGAATTTAATTCTTAAAAAGTTAAAAAAATTAAAATTTAATCTCCAATATTAATTTTGTTTAGTGTAACACTTAGATGTGACAAGCTACCTAGTTTAGTTTAATAATATTTTATTATTTAAAATTAATATTTATAATAAACTTCTAATTATATATTCTATATTTATAAATAAATCTTCTTTTCTTTTCTCTTTTTTACTCTCCACCCTAACTCCTTTCCTTCCTCCTGACACCTACACTCACAACCACCACTCTACTCTCACCTCCTCTCCTTCTCTCAATCCACACTCACAATTCCAACTCCACCGCTTCTTCTACTCTACACCTACAACTTCAACCTTATCTTCACCTCCATCCCTTTTTCTTTCTTCATCTTCTACTTACAACTATAACTCTTCCTCCTCTCCATACTCCCATCTCAGGCTCACATTCCTTCCTTTTTTCCCTTCTTGCACCTCAACTTTTTCTTTCCTTTAATTTCACCTTTTTTTTCTCATCTTTAACTCCATATTTTCTCACACTTCTAACTTCACTCTCTTCCATCCTGATTTTCAACCTTACTTTACTCTACAAACCTTCACTTATAATCTCACACTCTTCCTTATCCCACACTTTGCTCCATTTATTGGTTTTGAGTCTTTTCTTTTTCTACCTATGGTTTGTATGGTGTGGTAATAAGAGTTTTTTACAGCAATATTATAAAATAAAAATAAAAATACTCAAATAGAACATTGGCCATTTTATTTATCAATTTTTGAGCAAGATTTTAACATTCAGAATTTGGTTCCCTGCATTTTTTTTTAAATTATATTTTATGTTTTAATATAATAAAATAAATATTATTATTTAAATTATATTTATATATTTATTTTATTAAAATAAATATTTATAAATATTTTATTAGTTATATATAATAAAATAAATTTTATTATTTGAATTATGTTCATATTTTTATATTATTTAAAAATGAATAAAAATAAAAATAATATTAATTTTAAATGTTTACTAAAATTGATTTGACATATTTAAGATAATAAATAATATTTTTGTTTTTTTATTAATAATTAAATTTTTAAAAACTAATTAAAATAATTAAATAATAAATAAATTATTTTAGATAATTTTGAAAAACTAATTAAAATATTTAAGTAATAAGTATATTAGTTTAGATAATAATGTTAATGGTTAGATTATTAATACTTAAAAAATAATAAATATATTTTTTAAAATTAAATAAATATATTAAATATTATTTTGTCTATTTATTTATTTAAATATGTAATTTTGACTTAATATTTTTAAATATTAGTATGATAAAATGATATTTTAAATAAAAAATTTATTTTAATTAAATTAATTTTTTTTAAATGATATTATTTAATATTATAATTTTTAATACCCTAAACCCTAAAACATTACTATTATAATTTTGAATAAATTTTATTTAAGAATAAAAAATATATTTTTAAAAAGTAAATAAAATATTAAATTATAAGTTAATTATTTATAGTTGAGACAAATATTTTGAAATAAATGTTTTTATGTTACTAAGGTAACATTGATAAAGACAAAGTGTATTAATAAAGATGATAACAAATTCATAACAATATTAATAATTAACTATCTCCGTAATGGTGGCCAGTTCCGCAACAAGGGTGACGTCTGTGACGTGGTAGGTTTCATCGTTGTGGTTGTTGCTCTGAGATTTCAGGATGAACTTGTGGAGGATTTTGATCATCTTCGGTCTAGTTGTTAGAATGCATTTGATGAATTACCATGTTCATTAGCAAAATTCGATTGGTAAAGAGACTACATATAAGTTTGTGTTGAAGATGGAATTGTAAAATCAACTCTAAATAAGTTTGTAAAAAACTCCTCCAACGTAGTTGCAAATGAATGTCTTGTATTAATTATGTTTGCTTCTGACGTAATGTTTGGAGGAGTTGATGCAGTCTCGTGGTACGATAGTGTGGAAGTCGTACCGATTTCAAATGTGTTGGTAGTCCTTAGTTGTTAGTCGCTTTTCCTTGGATCTTGTAGTAGTGGTGGCACAGATAAGAAATAAATGGAATTAGCAATGTACCATTTCATGTATTGTTGTGTGTGACATAATAAGCCTTGCATTGGATGACCCGTTATTGTCAGCTCACGTCTGTTGTTCCATATCTCAATCCATTGAGAATGTCTTGTAACTCAATTTTCATTCTATCTTCCTCTCATGTTAATTTTGTGGAGGTCATTAAAATTATTCGTTGGAGAAAGGACTTCTTGGAAGAGACGAAACTGTAATTTGACTGTATCTGTTTGGTGTCATTCAACAATTTCAAAACAAAGAATGACGGTACATGAAGTCCACAGTTGGACATCTCTATATGCTTCTATGGGTATTGATGTTTGCAAGTCTTGACATGACGCCCATAAAAACTACAAATATATCTAACTTTATTACTTAAGATGATGTGTAAAAGATAAGAAAATAAATATGAAGAGTTACCTGATTAGCTTAAATGTGATCAAACATTGATCTGTACCCAATAACATCATTGTGAGGTTTATTTTGAAAGTTTAGTACTATACCTCTGCTCCATCTGCACACGAGAGGGTATGTTGATGGATTACTAGAAATTGGCGCAATATATGTCATGCGATACCATGCCCAAGACATTAACAGTGATGAGCAATCACCCATTATTTTGCTACCAACTTCCGTGACTCTGCACATTTCCCTGTACAACATAGCTAAACAAGCAGAACCCCAACTATATCGTCTTGTTCTTCTAAGATCAGTTAATAAAGCTAAATACATAAGATGTACTTTGTTGCCTGTTTTGTCAGGCATGAAAATACCTCCAATTAAATATAGTATATAAGCCCTACAACAGGCGTGAACTTCTTCTTCAGATGATTTTTCTGGTAATGGCAACATGTTGTCTTTCAACCACTTCAGTTTTAGCATAGAGCCAATAAGTGACTCTCCCTTGACTGGCAAGATACCGAGATATGTGTCACACATTTCCTCCCAGTCAAACATTGTTGATAAACCATCAACTCTTAGCCCAAGTTGAAGTGCAACATCCTCTAGGGTTATGGTGCACTCCCCTGTTGGAAAATGGAAAATGTGAATTTCAGGTCTCCACTTCTCGACCAAATATGTTATCAATGCGTGATTCACCTTAAGATGCCTTAGCTTTGCTACCCTAATAAAATCAAGTTGTTCAAGTATAGGAACAATTAGAGGACTGGGTTCTGGCATTGAATGACAGAAAGATGAAATCATGTTTTCAGTTTCTTGCAGTTATTAATAAATTAGTAACATTATATGTAGAATATTGATTTACATATTCAGTTAATAATGGTAATGCATAAAACTTACCGTTCTTCCAATGAAGGCGGACCTGTGTTCGTTTTACTTCCAGAACAACATTTTTAGTAATGGGAGCAAAGACAAAGAGAAACGAAGAACAAAGATGGATGCAAGTTTGAATGAAAACATGTGGCATTGAATGAACATATTTATAGATAAACTTTGGTATGATAGAGTAGCCTTGGAATCTTGAGAAGTCACTATCCATTGGTCTGCGTGAAAAGAGAGGTTATTATCCCTTGGTCTTAGTGACTGAAAGGTCACTATCTCTTGGTATGCGTGACCAAGAAGATTATCCCTTAGTCTGCAAGAGAGGTCATTGTCCCTTGATTTTAGTGACTGAAAGGTCATTATCTCTTGGTGTACGTAACTGAGAAGTCACTATCTCTTAGTCTGCGTGACTGAGAAGTCACTATCCCTTAGTGTACATGAATGGAGAGGTCACCGTTACTAGTACAATGTGGTGAAGCATCGAATGACTGAGAATTCAACGTTACCATTATAAATAGCCTTATAAGGTATTCATTTTATTCATTCAACCTTTTAAGCTTGTTCCTTGTTCTTGTGAACCTTCTCCTTCTGAAAATGTCTTCAATTTATGTCATTGTTCATTCTAATGGTGCCATTAACCAATGTCCTAATGAGAGTTTTTTCTATTATTGGGGTAATTTTAAAAAAAAATTATCAATATAGGTTTTTTCAAAACAAATTCCCTATCTAGGATGGTTGCACTAAAGTCGTCCAGAAAAGAGACGACACAGGTGATGACGTGACATCTTATGAGAGTGTCGTCACATTACTAGCTGAGACTAATGACCTGACCGGTCTACGTGGCATCAAAGTCGTCCAGAAAAGAGACGACATACTTGATGACGTGGCATACTATTGACAGTGTCGTCCCATTAGTAGACGAGACTAACAGGAAGCTGACACATGTCGCATTAGAAACTGCGTCGTTCATTTTAGGACGATTTTGGTAACGTCCATGTCAAGTACGACTCCAATGCCATCCGCTTCAACCTGATTTTTATGCTACCGCTAGATAAAAGTTTGATACATCCTTTTGTCCAAATTTAGAGGCCTATAAATACTGAAATTTATCACAACAATCGTGCAACTAAAAGAGAAGGTAACTGTGAAGTTTTCAATCAGGTTAGGTTTATTAAGCATTATGAATATATTTTAAATTTATTAGTTATTAAAAAAAATTTATTTTAAAGTTTTTTTATTCAGAAAATTAATAATATTTTTAGTGTTAATGTTGTAAATAATTTTGTTTTGTTATGTTTGAAAATAATAAAATATAATGTTAAAAAATAATTATTTAAATATGTGTAATTGTAATTTAATTTTTAAACAAAAAATTTTTTATATTAAAAATTAATTATTTTGATGACCAATTATTTTGAATGCAGGATGAATGAAATTATTGTTATATTATATTCAAATGGTAGAATATATAAACGAAATGATGGTATAATTTTTGAAGGGGAGAAAAAGATTATTAAGATAGAACGTGGAATTATAGTTGAGATGTTTAAAAGGAAGATCCATACAAAATTGAAATTGTCTAGTAGTCATGTAATTTCTAGACTAATTTCACGAATTTTAGTTGAAATAAACAGTGGATGCCGTACAACTTTGGATATGTATGATGATGAAGACATAGATTGTATGATAAGTGCGTGTCAACAATCACATCAGAGGAATATAGTTGAGATATATGTCGATGTTGCGGTCGGTCAAACATCTTTTGTGACACATCCATTAGAAGTAAATTTATCACCCTCACATGTTCATGTAAGCGATGACGATGATTATGCAATAAGAGAAGGTAATATGATTTTAATAAATTTAAAGTTTTAAAATTGATGTTACAAATACTATTAATAATATAAGTTTATAATGTAGGATCTACAGATGAAGATGAAGGAGATATTTCATTAAATAGTTTTTCTGATACTGATTTAGATGATGAATTTGATTCCATGATCAATATCGACAATGATGCAAGAGTTACCTCAACACAACAACATGGAGGTATGATTTTAGATTATTATTTAAAAAATAGATTTTCATATGTGATATGTAATATATAAATCGTTACTGAGGGTGTAAATTTCATGGATGAATTGTTGTAATACAGAAACAACATTGTATTTTTAGAATATAATCCCACATTACACTCATATTAATTGGGAACACTATGATCAAGAATTAGATTTTCTTGAATTGAATGACTCACAATCATGGAAGGAAGGAGATGCATTATATGTTGGGCAACTATTTGACACTAAAGAAAATGTAATAATAGCTATAAAACATTATGCCATGAGGAAACATCAAACTTTTTTTGTAGTGGAATCAAAAGCAACAACATATGTTGTGAAGTGTGTCAATCACAATAGTGGATGCCCTTGGAAAGTAAGAGCATCGTTGTCAAAAAATGCAGAGAAGTGAAAAATTACGAAGTGGGGAGGTGCTCATACTTGCGTACATACTTTAATTTCTCAAGACCACCAAAAATTAGATTCTAAATTTATTTACTCATGCATTCTTGGTATGTCAAATTTTAAATTGAATATTATTATTTTGAAATAGGCAATAATATATTAAATTTCATCGTATTACATATAATACTTTCCTACTAATTGAAATACTCCTTTATGTAGGTATGGTGAAACAAAAATCATTAGTGCTTATTTCATTAATTCAAGAGAGAATTAATGGTCAATTTGGATATTCAATTTCCTATAAGAAGGCATGAAAGCAAAACAAAAGGTAATAATTATTGTATTTGGTGATTAGGATGAATCTTATGCTGCATTGCCAAGATGGTTAGAGTATATGCAATTACATGCTTCTGGATCTGTATACAAAATTGAAACCAATGATTATGTTCAAAGTCATGTTGTGGATAATAGATATCGAGTTTTTGATCGATTGTATTGGTTGTTCAAGCAATGTCATGAAGCTTTCAACTTTTGTAAGAATATAATATAGGTAGATGGAACATTTTTATATGGTAAGTACCGCCAAACGTTGCTAATTGCTACGACTCAAGATGGAAACAACTGTGTGATTCCCATTGCATTTGCCATTGTGGAAGGAGAAACATTATCTGCATGGAAATGGTTCTTAGCCACAATTTGTCTAAATGTGACAAATAAGGCAGGCCTTTGTTTGATTTCTGATCGGCATCAAAGTATAAAAGGTGCAGTCTCTAACCCACATGTTGGTTGGCAACCTCCAAATGCTTATCATGTTTACTGCATTCGTCACATTGCAAGCAATTTCAATCGACAATTCAAAAATACCATTTTGAAGAAGAAACTGATTCAATTAGGTACATTTTTACACAATACACAAATTAATGTAATTAATATTTAAAAATAAGTTATTTTGTGCACCTGTGCAGCAGCCTGATTTCTTGGATTTGGATCCTCTTCTTCACGAACAACCGCCTCACCCACTCAGCCCTAAATCTCTTACCTGCACTCCATTTCAAAGCCACATGTATGTCATCTAAATAAAAATAATATTTAAAAACAAAATACATTGACATTATTATTATTTTGCCTTTTATAAGATATTTTCTCACACAAAACAGATTCTGGATGCCAACAAATTTCAAATGTTGCTGTGTTTTCTTTGTTTGGTGATTTTGCAAATGAACGATGCAGTCTGGGAACATGAACGAGCAAGGAAGAAGAAAGGGCCTCCGCGTAATGCAAACGGTCAATTTGGTAAGCCACGTGGAACAATGGTGTTATTGTCGTCCCTGACCCAATCGACAACACAGTCGGCACAAATCTAGACGACTCTCTACGAGTATGCCACGTGTCTTGTTTATTCCCTAACCGTTGATCAAATTTTATTCACTTAATTTTTTTTTTCATTTTTAGTGTCATCCTGCTTTTGGACGACTCTGATGTCAGCTGACATTCCCCACCCCAGACTGGGAATTTGTTTCGTTACAACCCTATTTTGATAAAAAAAATTTAATTACCACAATATGGCAAAAAAACTCTCCTAATGAAGGAGTCACGTTCACCTCACCATCAACAAAATTAGTACATCTAAAGAGAGGAGTGACTCTACAAAGGTTCAAGAAAGTCATCCACACAAAATTTAACCGAGACTCAAATGAAAGGGTGACAATTATACATTTTCGCTACCCAATTAGACTTGGCTCGGGAGTTAGCAACTACACATGTGTTGAGTTGAACGATGATGAAGACGTCGAGACACTCTTCAACATCCACGATCAGATATAAAATTATATGTTACATTTGATACAAACGTAACCCAGCCACCGCAACTTTCACCTTCATCTTCACCTTACCAAACTTACAAAACCATAAATCCATCTTTTCCAACATATGATATGAACTCCAACCGTCAGTCTTATACACATGCATTGATAGTTTTGCCTTTTGCAAACCAATTGTTCAAGTGGATGGAACATTTTTGAATGGTAAATACAAAGGGACTTTATTAGTGGCAGTTGCGCAAGACGGCTGCAACAACATAATTCTCATTGTCTTTTATGTGGTTGAAGGTGAAACCATCAATGCATGGTTCTTTTTTTGAAAAAACTTAAAGAGGTACGTAACCCTGCAAGAGGGGTTGTGCCTCATTTCTGATCGTCACGAGGCCATAAGAAGTGCATACTCCAAAAATGGAAGTGGTTGGACAGAACAAAATTTTGTCAATGTCTATTACATTAGACACATTGCACAAAACTTTATACGATGATTCAAAAATGCTGCACTGAAGAAAGATGTCGTCAATATGGATAACTTTAATTTTTTACATACTCTATATTATCATTAATATTTTATAAAATTGCTTAGCTAATTATGTTAATTTAATTTGTAATCTTGTTTTCAACATATGGGATGACTGAACCGAGATTCTTTTACTATTACAACATAGTAAAAGATAATAATCCTGAAGTTGCACAATGGTTGGACATATCCCAAGGGAAAATGGACACTGCCATGGGACAACAAACTTAGTGGAGTTAATCAATTTAGTCTTGAAGAAAACCAGAACCCTACCAATTTTTTTCATGGTCATGGCAACATACACTCGTTGCAATAAGTTCTTCATTGACAGAAGCAGGGAAGTAGATGCAATGATTAATGCTAGACATATATAATGATTTCAACGGCTCGGATGCCTAAGGCTAGATATTCAAGGTCAATTAGTTTTTTTAGTACCACCAAACACTCACGGACCAATGCATCCAGATCTCTTCCTTCTATCTGGAAGGCCAAGCTCTCGCCTGGTTCCAATGGATGTTCAATAATGGCATCTTGACATCTTGGGAAGCTTTTCTTTGCGCCCTCGAGCTTTGGTTTGCCCCATCCAAATTCGAGGACCCGATCGCTTCCCTCTGCAAACTCACACAAACTCAGTCCCTTCATGAATATCTTTCTGAATTTGAGATCCTGGCTAACAGAATCTCTGATTTTCCACAAAGTTTCTACCTTATTTGCTTTCTCTCTGGCTTGAAACCCCATCTCTGCCGAGAGGTAACAACCCTCCAACCATCGGACCTTCCCCACGCTATCGTCCTAGCTAAACTCCATGATGATAAGACCCGATCCACTCCCCCACCAATTAATCGCTTCGGCCAAACCCATCTTCCCTCTTTTCCTCCCACAACAAACACATGCACACCTTCCCCTCCAAAACCCCTCCCACCACTGTTACCCACACCATCCACCAAACTTCCCATCAAACGCCTCACTGAGGCTGAGATGCAAGCTAGGAAAGATAAGAATTTATGTTACAACTGTGACGAAAAATACACTAGGAGTCATCGTTGTAAACCCCAATTCCTACTACTCACCACTGATGATCCAGTAGATTCCTCAAAAATCACTGAGAAATTTTCTTCCCTCGATGACAATGCACAAGAGGCAGGTCTCATAAGTCTTCATGCTTTTTTTGGTCAGTGAACCCCACGCACCTTCCAGGTTATCGGATCAATCCAAGGGTATGCAGTGCAGATCTTAGTTGACAGTGGAGCAACTCACAACTTCATATAGAATTGCGTGGCCCAATTTCCCCATTTGCCAACACAGCCCACTACGTGTGATGGTAGGTAATGGTGACTTCTTACCTTGTTCTTCTTTCTGTCCTCAAGTAACTATTACATTGAATCAACTTGATTTTTCTATTGATATGTATCCTCTAGAACTCCGGCACTGATGTAGTTATAGGTGTGCAGTAGTTATCATGGTCAGCTCATTTGTTATGGATTACAATGGTCCATTAATGAGATTCATGTGGCAAGAGAAATTGGTGGAACTAAAGGGGGATCCTAGCTCAATTCCTTCTCCCATATCTGCCCATCAATTACGCAGACTCCACCACACCAATAGAGTTGAGGCCCTTTTCCAATTAAAACTTGACCATAACCTTCTCATACCCGCAAACTCCACCCACTCTCCATCTACAGAACCACATACTTCCTCCATAACCAGTACCCTTCCCATCTCCACTGATCAACCTTTACAATCCCTTATAACACAATACTCCACCTTGTTTTCCACTCCCTCCACTCTTCTACCATCACGTCCTACAGATCACTCACTCACATTATTACCCAACACCCCTCCTATTTCTGTTCGACCCTACAAATACCCACATTTTCAAAAACAATAAATAGAAACTCAAGTTCAGAAGATGCTTGATCTAGGCTTCATTAAACGTAGCAACAGCCCCTTCTCATCACCAATTCTTCTTGTTAAGAAAAATGACGGTACATGGCATTTTTGTGTGGATTATAGGGCTCTCAATGCTGCCACTGTGAAAGAAAAACTCCCTATTCCCACCGTTGATGAGCTCCTCGGTGAGCTTGGCTGTGCATCTTGGTTTTTCAAACTAGACCTCTTCTCTGGCTTTCACCAAAGTCTTATGTTACCTAGTGATTCACACAAAACAGCATTTAGAACACACAATGGCCATTTCGAATTTCGAGTAATACCTTTTGGACTTTGTAATGTGCCATCTACCTTTCAAGCAACAATGAATGATCTGTTTTGGCCACATCTCTGGAGATTTATCATTGTTTTCTTTGATGATATTTTAGTTTACAACCCTACCTTGGATGATCACATTATGCATCTCGAGACAACATTCCAACTTTTGCTCTCCCACAGTTTTCGCCTAAAGGGCAGCAAGTGTTTTATAGGGCATCAATCAATCTAATATTTGGGTCACGTGGTTTCAAATGAGGGTGTCAAACCAGACCCAAAAAAACTGGAATCAGTTCGCGATTAGCCTGTTCCTACTAATCTCAAAGTTCTCAGGGGTTTCTAGGCTTTACCGATTTCTACAGACGCTTTGTTTCCGGTTATGCGTCTATTGCTCACCCCTCACTGATCTCCTAAAAAAGGACAATTTTGGGTGGACCGGCAGAGCACATGAAGCCTTCCTACGCCTCAAATAGATCCTTCTTCAAGCACCAATTTTGGCCTTACCAAGATTCGATTCAGTGTTTACATTGCAAACAAATGCATCGGGTATAGGCATAGGTGCAGTGCTATCTCAGAATGGGCATCCCATTGCTTATTTTAGCAAGCAATTCTGCCCTAAACTCCGTCATTTCAACGTACATACATGAGTTATGTGCAATTACTACAGCTGTGCAAAAATGGCGCCAATACCTCTTGGGTCGTCATTTCATTATACAAACAGGTCAAAGGTCTATCAAGGAACTCCTCTCTCAAATTGTTCTCACTCCTAAACAGCAGACTTATTTGTTCAAACTATTGGGATTTGATTTCAAAATTCAATTTCGACCCAGTAAGTCTAACAATGCAACTGATGCTCTTTCACGCCTTGAGGAGCCTCAAGAAAATGAGACTGTCACATCCCTTTATGTTCTATCAATTCCTTCTCCAGATTTCTTCTCTGACCTCAAATCATCTCTTGCTTCGAACCAGGATTTCACTGAACTAAAGGATAAAATTCTTGCTTCCTCCAGTGATTTTCCTCACTTTTCGATCAAGATCTCATAATATACAAGGATAAAGTTTAGCTACCACCAACCTGCATTCATCCTTCTGCTACTCCACAAGTTCCACTCTACACCCTTGGTTGGGCACACAGGGGTCACTCGTACTTTGAGCAAACTGCTGAACAGCTTCTATTGGCCTAACATTCGCAAGGATGTTAAACTTTTTGTGGAACAATGTCAAACGTGCTAGCAAACTAAGATCCCTACACAATGCACTCCTGGGCTATTACAACCAATTCCTCCCCCATCGCGTTGGTTGGACAAATTTATCCTTGGACTTTATTGTGGGCCTTCCTCCTTATAAAAGTTTCACCGTTATTTTAATAGTGGTGGACAGATTCTCCAAAGGTGCTCATTTTGGCATGCTTCCTAAATCATTCTCAGCAGTCTCCGTAGCTCAATTGTTTGTGGAGATAGTTTGCAAACTCCATGGTTTACTACAGAGTCTTATTTCAGACCGAGATCCAATATTTCTTAGCTAATTCTGGAGGGAACTTTTTCGACTGAGTGGCACAAAACTCCGCATGTCTACTGCTTATCACCCTCAAACTGACGAGCAAACTGAGGTCACTAAGAAGCTGTTACAATAGTATCTTCGCTGCTTTGTTTATCACAAACCTTCTCTATGGGGAAAATTCTTACCTTGGGCCGAATGGAGCTTCAACACCTCCATTAATGCTTCCATAGGATTCTCACCATTTGAAGTAATGTTTGGCACTAAGCCACCCATCATCCCTCCTTTCCTCAAAGAAGACACATCCAATGTCGCAGTGCAATATGAACTCTCAGGTCGAGCAGACATTCTTCGCAAATTAGAGTCCAACTTAAAGAAGGCTCATGAATCAATGACAAAGTGAGCTAATAAATCCCGTTGCGAGTTGCATTTTGATATAGGTGATTGGGTTTATGTCCACCTTCGTCCCCGCAGACAAACTTCTGTTACGAGGACATCCTCGTGGAAGCTTTTGAAGCGTTTTTTCTATCCTTTGAAGATCACAAGGAAGATTGGCAACATTGCTTATGAGGTCAAATTTTCACCATATACAAAAATTCATAATGTCTTCCACGTCAGTCTCCTTCGTCCTCACAAAGGTGTTTTGCCAACAACCCTGCTTCACTTACCGCCAAATGTAGAGGAAAATCAGCCAATCTTAGAACCAACTGCAATTATTGATTGGAAATGGGACAATTCTACCACTGATCCACAAATACAGGTGTTGGTTCAATGGAAGGGCATGCCACCGGAAGAGACTAGCTGGGAACCATGGCCATTAATTCAGAAACAATACCACCTTGAGGACAAGGTGATTCTTGAACCAGGAGGGGATGTAATGATTTCAGTGCCTATTTACCTTTCACCTCCTTCTAACAGCCCTGAGACAAATAGCCCACTAAGAGCACCAACCCAATTGCCTAACTTTGCGGTGACACGTGAGGAAAGATCTAGAAGGATTACTCACACACCTCACCACCTCAAGGATTATGTGGTTACGTGTGCCTCTACTCACAAAAAGGAGAAATCTATTAAGAACTAATGATTGGGGAATATTCATTGTAATTTTCTTTTCTTGCTGCAAGGCGGTTGCCAATTTGTGCATATATAGCACAATACTGTTAATGAAAGGACGGACAAGAAATTATTGAGTAATATTTTTCTCTCTATAATTTTCCTTTTTGTCTGTTATTTACTTTTCCTTCCGTAGAAGAACCTTTCAACATATGTACTCGAAGGTTGCAACTAAAGCAATTCAAGATGTATAGTCAAAGGCGAACACTCATAGAGTCATCACCTTTGACAGAACAAGCACTAGATTTTTAGTCGAAGAAATGCAACATCTGACAGAAATTTGACTCGTAGGAAGATTTACAATACAGTTAAATAAAATGTGGTGTGATTGTGGCAAGTTTCAAAAAGTTCACATCTCATACTCGCATGTACTTGCTTCATGCTTACACACACACCACAACTTTGACATCTACATATCTCCTGTGTATACCTTACAACAAATTTTTAAGATATACGAAGGTCAGTTTGAAGAACTGAGAGACGGAAATTATTGGCCAACTTACACGGGTCCAACTATGTGTCCAAATCCAGAACTGAAAAGAACTTCAGAGGGTCAACCCAAATCCAGTAGAATAAGAACAAAGATGGACATTAGAGAATAGCAAAGTCGAGCAAAAAATTATTTTTATTGTCATATCCCTAGTCACACAATGAAGACATGTCCAAATATTACTCAAATTTCTAGTTCCTGCCATTGATTTATGTTTTTGTTATTATTTTAAAAAAAATTTAATGTCATTTTAAATTTTATGAATGTCATTGCAACTTTTAAATTTTTAGTATTTGTAATTTATATTAAATATATAATTATATATAATATATCTACATAATATATTTAATTATATTTATTAATATTAATAACATATTTTTTAAATAAATAATTATGTATAAATTTTAATAAATATTAATATCTCAAAATAAATAAACAAACTAATTATTATTTAATACTTTTACTTATTTATAAATATATAAAATTAAATAAATTATTATTCTTATTTTAATTTTTTTATAAATATAATATTAAATAACTAAAAATATAATTTTAAAATATAATATTATTATCATTTTCAAAAAATCAAAATTATATTAAATAATATAATAAGAAAAAAATATTATTTATTATCTTAAATATGTCAAATAAATTTTAATAAACATTTAAAATTAATATTATTTTTATTTTTATTTATTTTTAAATAATATAAAAATATAAACATAATTTAAATAATAAAACATATTTTATTATATATAACTAATAAAATATTTATAAATATTTATTTTAATAAAATATAAATATAAAATATATAAATATAATTTAAATAATAATATTTATTTTATTATATTAAAACATAAAATAAAATTAAAAAAAAGAAAAAGAAAAAAAATAACTAAGAATTCGGTTTCTAGGGAACCGAAATCTGGGTGCTAAAATCTTGCTCAAAAATTGGGTCTAGATTGATAAATAAAATAGCCAATATTCTATTTGAATATTTTTATTTTTTTTATAATATTGTTGTAAAAAACTTTGATAATAAAGTTGACTTTATTTTTCGTATTTTGAATTTTTTTTTTATGTAAGAATTCTATTGCTAATAACTTGTAATTACACCCACAATGTTTGTTTATTTTTGGTTGTTCTTTAACCTCTTTTTACATGATAAATAGAAAAATGAAAATAAATTATATAAAATTTTGAATGAGTGTAGTGTGGATAATGGGAAGGGAGAGAGAAGAAGATGAGCAGAGTTAAAAAAAATAGACCTTTATGCAAATAAAGAAAATATAATTAAAAATTTATTTAATGATATTAATTTTAAATAATAAAATATTTTTAAATTAAATAATATGATATATTATCTGAGAGTTTTGGATTGATTCTCCATCAAGTAGTATAGCACTTTAGAGTTAATAGTAGAAATTAAATTTTAACAAAAAATTGTATAAAAATTTATAATAGAATACTTAATATTTATAGGAACTAAAAATATAATTAAGTAAATAGTTATTTTTGTGTTAGATTGTAATTTGTAACATAGATATACTTGTGTAAAGTTTTTTATTTATATTTTCTATAATAAATAAAACTATACTTATTTGATATCTATAAAAAGATAAATAAATGTTGAATTTTGCATAATTTTATTATTTAAAAATTCAACGTGAAAATTTTGATTCCCTTTCGCCTAGAGTTGCCGTCCAAAGCATATCTTCACACCTCACGACTCTTAAATCAGTACCCACTAAATCAATATCCTAATAAGTATTTGTCATCGTATCAGTTAGTTAAAAGAAAGAAATATATGATTAAGTGAGAAAAAAATATAATAATAATGATAATAGGATAAGATAGAATAAAATATATGATGAAAATTTGTCAATTACAGCCTAACTTAGATAGCTAATCAACCACAAACCTCACAGCCAATTAAGTAGCCTGTGGCCACTGTCGTGACCGAACTTTATCCATTATTGAAGTTTCTGCTCTCAAATTCCAAACAGTATACACTATACACTCCCATTCTGATATAAAGGGACAAGCAAGATGCTCTTGACACATGTTTGGTACACATAAAAAATAAAATAAAAACTTTAAATGAAATAAAATATGATCAAATATAATTTTGACTAATACTGATTTGGGAAAATAACTTGCTAATATATTACTTTTATAGCTAAATTACAATCATCTGCTGGAAAATTTATAAATTATAATGTCTTCCTATTTTTCTTAACCATTTTTCTCTTTTTAAAAAGTGAAATGTACTGTAATTTGATTCATTTTGTGTAAATGAACCTTTTAATGGCAGTGAGTGACCCTAAATAAGCTTCTTGTGATTTTTTTTTTCTCTTAGTAACTTTCGGTGTCATTAATAGTTTATTTTGAACAAATTACAAAATTTAAGAGTTAGTAGTTAAAAAATAAATAAAATATTTTATATTTTCATAATATTAATATTTTTTTATAATTTTTATCTGATTTAATTTGAGTTGAATTTAAGTCGTATATTTATATGTGGTAAGTGAGTTTATTATTAAAATTTTTTTACATATATAATTTTTTTAAAATAATATCAAATTACTTATCATTTAAACTAATAATTTATGATACTAATTTTAAAAATTCATTCAAACTTTATTAATTTTTTTTTAACAAATGTTACTTATCAATGACTTTAACATTACTAGTAAGTATTGAAATAAATTATTAAAATAAATTATAATAAATAATATCTTTAGTGTTTATGTAAACGCCACAACTTTTTTATTGCTAAATTTATTTTTAAGTTCGTGTATCACATCATATGGAAACCTTTTATACATAATTATAAAAAAAAAATTGCAGATAAATTATATGTGACGTAAATATTTTCACAAAACCCATGTCATGATTAGATGCCACTGGAACTTGATTACAGTGATCATTTGATACATTCAAAATTAAAAGCCATAATTAACATTTACATATGAATGGCAAAACATGACAATAGCTTTTACTAATTTTCGTTAGACATTCCACCAAGACCTAACTTGTCATCATGTAATCGTGTTGTCTCCCTCGAAAGCAATATTTGATAAACGCCGTATTGCTAAATGTACCTCGTGCTTCACCCACTTGAAAATATATTTTTTGAAGCCGACCAATGTTATTAAATAAAATAAGAGTTTTATTAACTACAATTTTTAGGACTAAGTTTAAATATTTATAAATAAATTTTTTTTATAAAAAATATATAATTACTATATTAAAGTTATAAAATATAAAAAATATTTTTTTTATTATTAAGTGTTTATTTTTAATTTTAAAGACTGAAGTTAATAAAATCTTTAAAATAATTATGTCAAATAATTATTATATATTTTTTAATTTTATTTTATAAATTTTAATTAACATTGACTTTGGAAATATTTTTATTATCAAATCATGAATTTTCATTTTAAAATTTAATTTAAATATACACATAGTATAATTTCTTGCACTATTATTCAATTATAAGTTATATATTAATAAAAAACTTATTTTTTATAATAATTAATATAAAAAGTTATATCTATAATATATTTCAAGTAGTTGACTGTATAATTCTTATATTAATAATATATTAAAATAAAAATTAATTTAAATTTTAAATGTTGATACATCTTACTAAAGTTAAGATTTCTTTCTTTTCAGGTACAGATTTAATAATTTATTATCATAATTAATTCTTTAATTTTAAAATTTTATCTCTTTAGTTAATCTGATTTAATATAATAAAATATGTTTTATTATTAATTTAAAGTTCTAATTTTTTAAAATATTTTTATTTAAAATTTAAAATATGAAAAACTCGCCAATATATTATCTATTTAGTCCAACTCCCAATCTTTCTCAAACTTAAATATTGAAAACCATAAATTATGCATATATATTGTATTATCATGAGCGGACTTCATAGCACCAAGTTCAATTTTTGGTTTTTTAAAAGTTCATCTAAAGTCAGATAAATATAAAATTTTGAATTGAAAATCTGTACACCGTATCTCTATTTTAAATTTAGAATTCAATCCTAAATTGATCAGTGTGTCTCCATATATGCATGGCAATAAAAAGAATAATAATAATTGCATAATCTAGTTGTTCCGCCGATTTTGAAAATTGAAATAAAAAGAATGGTTAATTATGATAATGAATTTAAAAAAAAAAAACAGAAGGTGACGTGGAGCGAATAGAGGGAAGAAGAGGAATGACGAGGCTGAGGGCACACGGATGAGGGAAATTATAAATAGGAGAAGTTGACGAAATAGAGTTGGGAGTGAGAGACAAGAAAAGAGACAAGGCGGTGACTAAGGCCCAAAGGGAACGCATAAATTAGGTGTGAGCGACTCACAATTTCTTGTTGCTATATTTCTTGGTTGGCACGAAGCGAAGCGAAGAAAGAGAGAGAGAGAGAGAGAGAAAAGACGGTATCGTATAGGAAGAAACTCTGGATTCCACCTCTTCCCGTCCTTCGAGACGGTGGTTATGCTGCTTGCTCGTCAGGTCTCTCTCTCCCCTATTCTCTCTCTACGTTGCGCCTTTTGTTTCTCTCAGCGTTTCAGATCCGATCCGGTTTTCTTTGGATTCTTCCGATTTGTTTTGGCAATCGATTGTGCTTTAATTTCGTGGTTGTTTTTGGTTTAGGATTTCGATGGTTTTTTTAGGTTTTTGACGCTTGACAACCGAGGTGTTGGATTTGTTTATTTAATTTTGGATGTTAGGGTCCTGTGTTGGTTGAATTTGGTTTTCGTGATTGATTATAAGGGTTTGTTGTTAGGTATGTGTTATTTAGGGCTTGGTGATAGGATTCTGTTGTGATGATCGTAGTTGATTAATTAAATTGTAGCTTCTGGAGTTTTGTATTTGTCGTAATCGCTACTTGTATATGCTATATTTCGTCTGCTGGTGTGTATATTCGGCCTCGGTGTTGATTCCTTTTTTGTTTTCAGCAGTATTGATGCTTCTGCTAGTGGAGTTTTGAAATTTTATATGATGATTGTCTTAGTCAATTCCTGGAGCTGATTGAATGCTATTTATTGTGCAGGAAATTCAATATTGGAGTTTAGTGTCTAGTGTATTAATGCTTGTGTTTGTGGAATCTGAACTTTTATCTGATGACTTTATTCAATTCTTAGAGCTGCTTGTAGGCTATTTTGCGTGGAGGAATTTCATTTCTAGAGTTTAGTTTCTAGTTGATGCGCAATTTTCTTAGACCAATAATTTGTTTTCTTTATTGCTGGAAAACTTCCAAACTTTGGGCAGGAAAGAACTTTCGAGTTTTAACTGTTAGATGTAAGTGTAATTGAAATCAAATTAACCTAATGTCCAGACAAAGAATTAATTTATTTTTATTTCAATAGCATCTGAAGCTACAGGCTGCTGATTTCATGTTATTCCAGTTGTTGAGATTTTTATTTTATTGCTCGTATGTGGGAGAGAAATTAAAAATATAGATGTTGCGAGTTTCAATCTAACCCCTGAGCTTTGTTCATGTTTTTTAATTACAGGTTGGTCTGGGTTTGAATCTTAAAGATCGTGATTTCTATTTTGAGACATGGAGGGAGTTTGTTTCTGGACAAATTGCTACCAGTATCGGTTTTTCGCATTCCAAGAAGTGCTTGATTGGCGATTTTTCATCCTTGGAGATTTTCTTCTGGTTTCCTTTGTCAATAGCACTTAGTGTTCTGCTTCCCTTTAATGATCAGCACAGGGTACGTGATGCTAGTTTCTTCTGATACAGGTGCTGCATCTTTAGTGCACTTGTACAAGTAAGCGCTTAGTCTTATCCTTGTTTGCAAAACGCCAATCCAAAAAGTAGTTTACTGATGAGTGTTCATTTGACAGTGCATTGCAAACCCAAAATTCAGTTAAAACTGGTAAATCCTCCTCTTGGGTAAGATTTCTATCATGGAGAACTTCTGACATCATCTGTTCAATTTGCAAAAATTAAACTAAGCCTGTGTTTGCTTCTGCAGGGATGAACATATAGACTGGTGACTGAATATTGGATTCTGCCTGCATCTTTGAGTGAAGCATTTGCATTGAATCAGTGCGGACTGTAGTTGTTGCAATCGTCTCCTTGTTGCTCTTGCTCTTGAGGGGTATTGTTGCCGACACTACATCAATTAGCTGAAGTTTCTGAAACAAATCCTACATAGATTAGATGAAGTAGACCTTATTACAGTTCTGGAGTCTTGGGTCACTGTGATTTTAGCTGGAGTTATGCTGTTGCGTTGATCAGTCATTTTGGTAGGACTTAAGAAGTGTCAGTATGATCTCTGGTTCTTGTTCATTTGTACCACACTTGTCCTGCAACCATTACAAAGTCGTGAGTGTATTAAAGAATAAGGCTGTGCAGCCCTTCCATCAGAAAGTTTCTGCTTCTATGCCCTCTTTTGCTATGACAGAAAATTGATGGTGGATTTTACTGAACCATTAGGAACCTATTAATATTTTATATACCTCTGAGCATCTACACGAGATAAATGCCATTTATCTTTTGTGTTTTTGTTTACATTTGTTGAATAAAGAAAGTGCTGCTTTGTGTTCCACGGGAACAATGGAGAGGTGATTTTTTATTTTCTCTTTTTGCAGAATTATTATTTCCCCTTTATTTTCTGTTAAAATTTTTAATATTTTTCCCCTGTTAATACAGGTACAAGTTAATTAAGGAAGTTGGTGATGGAACTTTTGGGAGTGTCTGGAGAGCTATTAATAAGCAAACTGGTGAAGTTGTAAGTATGTTTTAACTGTCATGTTGAATGTATTCTATTTGAAGTCGGATGTTGTGCTAATAAGTCATTAAATCACAGGTTGCGATCAAGAAAATGAAGAAGAAATATTACTCTTGGGAGGAGTGTGTAAACCTGAGAGAAGTCAAGGTTTAACATCTTTCTGAGGCCTTATTTGTCGTACATTTGTGGGATTATTATTTTGCATATGATTATTCTCTAATTTCCCTTGTCAGTCATTACGCAAAATGAACCACCCAAATATTGTGAAGCTGAAGGAAGTTATTCGAGAAAGTGGCATTCTGTACTTTGTTTTTGAGTACATGGTGGGTTACCAAACTTTGTGGTAGAGAGTGGCTGACTTGGCTTATGCAAGATCTAATACACTGATTTCTACGTCAATTTTTGGGTGATGCAGGAATGCAACCTATACCAACTTATGAAAGACAGGGAAAAACTATTTTCTGAGGGTGAAGTTAGAAATTGGTGTTTTCAAGTTTTCCAAGGTCTTGCTTACATGCACCAGCGTGGATACTTCCATCGTGACCTGAAGCCTGGTACTTATTCATGATTTCATCTGAAGTCTGCTAGATGATTTCATTTATATATTTATATTTATATATTATGAGTAGTATGCAATGTATATTTTGTTAGCAATTAGCATATTGTTCTCTCATTACTAATTCTCAATTTTTATCTGGCCAAAGTGATAATAGGCATTCTGTAGTTTAACTTGCTAAATGCTAATTAATTTTGAGATGAAAAAGTAAATACCGATAGTGTGGTCTACAGTTTATATCTTTATTACTCTGGTGCAAATTTTTTACTGTTTACACACAATGGATGCTGCTATTTGCAGAAAACTTGATGGTTACCAGGGATATAATCAAAATCGCTGATTTTGGCCTAGCCCGAGAGATCAGTTCACAACCACCCTACACTGAGTACGTCTCCACACGATGGTACGTTGCTTTCAACTTGCAATCGATGTATCATTTTCTGTGTTAGGTATTCAATAACATGTATGATGGCTTTTCCCCTGTTTAGGTATCGTGCTCCTGAAGTGCTGCTTCAGTCTTATCTGTATACCTCTAAAGTTGGTAAGTGCCTGATGTTTAATAATGGTGTTATTTATATTTTTCATCTATATGTTCGTTGTGGTGATGATGATGAGTAGCATTCTAACATTTTTATCTATTAATTTTTTTTTCCCCTAGACATGTGGGCAATGGGTGCTATAATGGCTGAGCTTTTCTCTCTTCGTCCTCTTTTTCCAGGTGTCAGGTATTTGCACACTTTTTCTTAACAAAAGAAAACGTGGTTTGATTTTTATTTTTATCGTGGAATTATGCTCTAAAGCATTCCTGATTAGCAATTGAATGTTGTAAATGAGCTTGTTCCTTCATTGCAACATATAGTGAAGCCGATGAGATCTACAAAATATGTGGTGTGATAGGCAATCCAACCTTTGAATCATGGGCTGAAGGACTCAAACTTGCAAGGGATATTAACTACCAGTTTCCACAGGTTAGATACAACTTGGGTCTTAACTAATTTATGTAGTAAGCTTCTGGGTTGCAATTTTCCTAATTAATGTGCTAAGTATGATCATGTGAGGCAGTAATGTTATTCTTCTCAACACTTTACACTATGTGCCTTTTGCTTTCTACAGCTTGCTGGTGTACATCTTTCTGCATTGATCCCGTCTGCAAGTAACGATGCAATTAGCCTTATCAGAGTGAGTTTTTTTTTTTTTTTTGGCATATTGCTTAGCTGCTTAGCCCTGTGAACCACTGATCAATGCATTTTTCCTGTTTTCTTGTCTGCCATTGATGCAGTCACTTTGCTCCTGGGATCCCTGCAAGAGGCCAACAGCTTTAGAGGCCCTTCAGCATCCTTTCTTCCAGGTGGTCTTTTAACTAGTTTGTGTTTTGTTGTCTTTATTTTCTTCAAGAAACTTTATCATGTTTTACTTTATGAGCTTCTTTTATTCAGACTCTTTTCTTTATTTGTTGTAGAGTTGCTTTTACATTCCTCCATCCCTTCGCACCAGAGCAGTAGCGAGAACTCCTCCACCTGGTGTGTAATATTTATTTATTTATTTATCTTGTTAGAAGGGACATGCATATTGTACAATTGTATGAGGATCTTAAATGTCCCTTTTTTTCAGCTGGAGCCAGGGGAGCACTGGATCAGCAAGGGGTTAAGAGATATTCCGGTGCCTTATCTAATTCAAAGCTCCCCAATAACTATTCTTCCATGAAACTACATCCTTTAGCTTCAGGTGATCAACTTGGTTTTGCATGTGTTGATTAATTCCAGGAACGGATGCACTTAATTGAGTTTTTTATGTGGAGCAAAAGGGAGAAAATGGTTAACATTAGGAAACAAACAGTAAATATTTTACTATTTTGCATTGACTTTCTATTTAAATTAACTACTCAAGCCTGTCACTCGTAGTATTAAGTAAATAATTGTGATGTTCTATCACAAAAACTTAAGCTCTACGCAGCCAAAAATTCCAATTCTAGTGACAGTTTATTTTAACATTTTGACTATTTTTTGCCCTGTTTTGCTTCACAGTTAGCAAGTTGATGGCTTTGTTTTTACGTTACATATATATATATATATACATATATTACTCTTTTAATAAGATGATAGAAGCATTCCACGTCTAAAGCAGAGGCGCCAAGAGGTGTGCCAACCCCTTCCGGCCCCCTGGTCTCCGTTAATGTTTAAGCTAGAAATTATGCATTTTTTTATTTGAATGACTTCTGATCAGCATAAAAGAACCTTTCGACGTTGGATTGTATGTACAAAGAAATAGGTCGTTTTGGTTTGTAACATAATTGACTCATATTTTGAATTCGAAGAACTCGTTCTCATCCAATTACGAATGTACAGGTGCGCAACGGAAGCTAGATATGGTAAATCAAGTGAGTTGTTCTGTCTACATTCTCTTTGTATTTGCCCCACTTCTTTTAATGACAAGCTCTACGCATACTTACTTTTTACACCATGATGTCAAAGAAAATCAAAATCTAATTTTTACTTGACGTCCATCCATCCATCTTTAGCTGTTTTTTTTTTTTTTTTTTGTCACATCCCTCCATCGTGCCAACAATTTCTCTCTGTTTCTTCTGAAGGATGGAATTAAGAACGAAAAATCAATGAAGGTTAAACCAAAATATCGACAGCCAGGAAAGGACAGCCCAAGTAAGCTTTTAAGTATAGTATTTTTTCTGAGTATTATTTTATACATGATTGCTCAAACTGATTGCCATTCTTGAATATGTTATATCTTTGAGAGATGTTTTTTCTTCTTTTATTTTAAATGAGAAGCGACTCCTCTCTCTGTCCCTTGATATCCTTCTGCTGTAAAAATTTATTGAAGAAAAGCCTGTGCTCTTTGTTTATTGAAAGTCATTCTTCTTGTTGGCAGCTTCGATAAACAAGGGGATGTCTGCACATGGCGTTTCAGAAACAGCTGAAAAGTTTACCAACATGTCTGTTGGTACTCGAAGACAAGCAATGGTGCAACCCCGTGCGCCAATGAAGGCTGGAGTCAATTGGATTTCTGAATCTGGAAACTTCATTCTTAGGCCCGCTCAACAGATTCCGACTGGAAGAACTTTCACAAGAAAAGTTGCCGGATGAGAGTATGAGTTTATGTGGGAGATTCTATAATGCTCCAATGTTGTGTGATTGTCCTAATATAAATAGTGTGTTTTTTGGACGTATTTTGATGACCACGGCGAACCCTTAACTACAAAACTAGTATGGCGTGGGTTATTACTTATTCGGAATCGTTTCGTACTTTTGTACTGGTATTGCGGGACATACACAGCTATCCTGATGTTTTTTAATTTATTAATGCAATATTATTAATAAAAGCTTTTCCCCCTACTTATATGACTTGGAATTTCCGACGTAGTACACATGCATTTATTAGGTGGAAGTGTTCATAAACCTTGTCTTATGTTCATACAAAAATTTTGTTAAAACTATAAAAGTTGAATAAAATACGTTTAGTTTTTTTTTTTAATTAGTGACGTAACAATAATTTAGCAATTTTATTTAAACTGCAAATGTGCGTAATTTGCGGATTTGTGTTCGTACGAGTCGTTTTTCCTTCTTTTTTTTCATTAAACCTTATTTTCTAGCTTTACTCTACGGAAATTTGGTTGCGACTCGGATTTTGGTTGCAATACTAAGTTCTTCAAATCCATCCATCAGAGGTATGCTTTTCCTGTTTGCTTTGCGGTGGCAGTGGTGTTGGCGAAACAATCAAACCTTTGGTGATGAGAAATGGAGTGCACTAATTTATCTTATGCACGATGAGTGTGTTGTTCCTATGTAAAGAAATGGACAAGCAGTCTCTTCTCGTGATTCAAAGGATAATGGAATTATAAAATTAAATGTAAATGGAAGTGTTGAGGACAATAACTGAGTTGGGCTGGAAGTTGTACTATGGACAATAACTGAATTGTCTGGTGGCTGTACTGTGGCGAGAGACGTTATTTACAATGGTTGAGGTCCACCGTGCGAATGACAGCGATTCTAGACCGATTGTTGAGGTCCTGAATTCTAGCGTGGTCCCTAACTTGCCGATCTGGTGCCCGATGTCTTCGACTTTCTTCACAAACCGTGCATTTGGATATTACCTTCGTTGATCGTAAAGCAAATGCTGTGACTGATCACTTGGCTCACATGGCTGCTAACCTACATGAAGTCCTACGTCTGTCGACTCTTTTGTTTTAGCTCACAAGATTGAGCTTCTTTCAATTTTGTTGCTGTCTTTTCCAATTCTAAAAAGGAAAATTCAAACCCGTCTTTTGCAATTCAAGCCCTCTTTTTTCTCGTTTGCAATATTAGCAATTATAGTGTGTATAAAGGATATTTTTTGTTGATAGAGATTATTTTCTTTAGAAGTAGATAGATTTTTAAAGTATGTTTTCTTTATTTTAATAAAAAATTCAGTTGACTTTCAGTTAACACATTTACGTGATTTGGTTATATACAAAATTTAACCGTCGTTATTTATATATTTTTATTATTATTTTTATCAGAATTACATTTTTTTAATAATTTGTAACAATTTTAAATGTCAACCTATTTATTAAGGTAGAGTCATAATTCTAATTGAGAAATAACACTGACAAATATTCAAGACGTCCTTTAATTATTATTTTTTAATTGCATCAAATTTTATTGGTGTTCAAATCACAGGGCCACTATTATATATTTAAATGGGATTTCGGTCTGTATAAAAACTGGGACTGGGCATATTTAAAGGAAGGGTTAACAATAACTAAGTTTTAATTCAGAAAAGACGGATATACTATTCCACACGTATATGATACCACAAATTTTAAAATTATCAGATTATATAAATATATAATGAAATTTGTCTTGAAGATATTAAAATCACTATTTTAATTTTCTATTATTTGTAATAATCATGGTGATGTCATGATGTTTCTTCAGTAAAAAATTATTTAGTTATTTCTTTTATATAATTTTTACTTAATTAAAGAATATGCAATGATTTATAATTCCTTTTCTTCAGTAGAGACTTTTACATTTTGTTCTCCTTAACAATTATATTAACAATTTTTAGTAAAAGATCCTAATTCTCCTTTTGCTACCTCCGTCAATAAAAAAAAGATTCGGGTACTGAAAGAGTAATGCATGCCTACATTTCAAGCAATCGTGTTCATGTGAAAATTTGTATTTTCGTGCTTCCATCAAAGAGCAATGCTTATAATTTATAAAAATATACGTATCCTCTTCTTAGTATATTGTATTGTAACCTCCACATAAGCATTAACTAATTCTTTTCACTTGCTTACTTTGATAATTCAAACAACGACAAAGAGTCAATTGGTCTCAAGTAATCAAAATTAGCGAATGATTGATTGATTAACAGCAACTATGACCACAAATATCCCCGGTGAAGATAAAAAATATATATATATAAAGATAAGAGAAGAGGGTGAAAAAATACACATATATAATATGCAAGATTAAACCTCCCAATACCATGGCAATTGACCCTTGAGGCTTAAATGAAGTCACTACACAAAAACAAATTCAAGGATTGTATTTGTGAGTGTCAACAATTTAATTAATGCCATGAGATGAGATCATCACCAATGGTGGGAAGTGTAGTTTTCTGTATAGAAACTCCTGTCTCTAAACTGGAGTCATCAACATTACAATCTCTAGGAAACAAAATTGAGGATTCCACCAGCTTAGGACATCCACTTTTTTTCATGGCAACATGACTTCAAAGATATTGAGCTTGTATTCTTTCTCTGTTATCTTCCCACCATTTCTTTGCATGTCCCTCCCCAAATCTTTCCCGGCTGCAAACACAGTTGAAATGAGAAACTGTCAAAATAAAAACCTACTAATGTTCTCAATAAAAAGTTTTCCTAACTCCCTAGATGAAAATTTTAAGAGCGTTTTGATTTGAAAATGCTTTGTTTTATCTTCTATTTCTTATAATTAAAAAAATGTCATCTTGTTTTTATTTATTTCATATTTTTAAACAATTGATTTCTATATAAATTTTTGAAAGATAAATGCTAACAAGCGCTTTAAGGATACTAGTTAAGGAATCAGAAGTAAAAAATTTTTATCAGAAAATATAGCTAATAAAAAAAATTTCTCATGATTTTCAATGCAATTAAATGTGATTTTTAAGAGAAGAAAATTCACTTTTGATCCATGAACAAATATCAGCTAACAAGACCATTTTCAAAAATGAAAAACAAAACAAAAATAAAATGGCATTTTATAATTAAAAAAAATACAACACATTTTCTTGAACCAAGCAAACCTCAATTTTAGTGGAATCTAGAACATGCCAACATGTTACATGCAATCTAGGACCATTGCATTATTTCACCTAAGTACATTTTCAGAGGATCTCATTAAAGCAATGAAGAACATGTTTTTGACATGCATTATTATATTACCTGAATCTGACGCGGCGAAGCTCCCTTGTTCCATCAGCTAATTGCCTGATAGTAATGTACACTCCAGGCTCATCTTGCTCTATCCATTCTGTCTCTATGTCACTAGCATTGCTTACTGAAGCCTCATCTCTAGAAGAGGTGGTTGTCCTTGATGCTTCTATGGATGACCCTGCATGCAAGTTTTGGCCACTGCCTTGATCCATAGCTTCAGAAGGAAAAAACCCTTTATTCCCCGAGGGTTTATAGTGATTCCTTGTCCCATCCTTGTTTAATGATGAGGCCATGGGGCTTTCTCTTGCAGATGTCAGTCTTGAGTATGAAGAATCTCTTTGCTGTTTAAAGGCAATAGTGTACATAGAAATTAAAAAGAACTTTCATTTATGTCATTTACTTATGATAATAATGGAGTGCTAACATCATATGGAGGCAGGAGGTGTAGTTTACCTCATCCTCAGACCTTGAAGGAGTGTTAAGAGCTTGTCGATTGAATCTCTGGACATTGTAAAGCTCCATGATTCGGTCATAATTCTCACCCCACCATTTTTGAGCTTGCCACTTGTCAAACATCTCTCGGCTTCAAATTTAAATGCTAAGTATTGTCAGTCTTTGCTCCTACAGGATAATTAACTTTTTCAACAACTAAATTCTCATATATTTTTTGTAACATTAAGGCCTCCAAGGTACATATTCTTATGAGTTCGGACATGTTGCAACTTGCAACTAAATCCTATGGCTCCCTTTATGGAGCCTCACTTTTCAAATACAATCAAGGGCCAACAAGTGCAGTGCTAACCAGGCATAGTAAAGCCAACAATTAATATAACCAACTTAGTTTAAATAGTTTTATTATTTTAGTGGTCAGAATAAAGAATTAAAGATCTATCATTAGTAAAACCTCATATTTTTTTCAGGTTAGAGTTTTGAGAAGTCAAGGCTTATCATAACATACCTAAAGCGAATTCTTTTGAGATCATTTCCTCCATTGGGAAGAGACACAAAGGTAATGTGAACCCCTGGCTCCACCTGTGCCATCCACTCCTTGGCTTCATCCTCATCTTCCAAAACTACATCAGTGGCTGATGCTGACTCACCCCCTCTTGGAGTCCTATCATCACCAAAACTACCTATAAATCTTTGGTCTGATCTACCACCAGGTAAATTGGAGCTTGTGAAGTCCCAAGCAGGGGTTGAAGTTGAGCTTGCACCTCCAATATAGGGGTATGGAACCCCTTCTGAGATGGTGTCAAAGTCAGGAAATGGTCTCTGTCCTTTCTTGTAGGTACTGGACCCTGTGCAGGGTTTACACTGCTTGTAAGCTCCTGAAAACTTCAGTGCCATATCCTTTATCTGTATATGCAGAAAAGCAAAATATCAAATTAACTTCAATGCATTAGAAGTTTTAATTATGGACCATAGATACCTATTTTAATGAGCAACCAAAACATATAACAATTAATGACAGATAACATTTGGTAAGCAAATAAGTCTTTTTTATAAGAAAAAATAACAATAATAAAAGTTTTTTCATCTATCTGTCTAGCTGCAAATGGACGATTTTGAAGTGGTGAAAGAAGTTACTTTCAATTGAACACTTATTTTAAGATAGATTATTAACTGTTTTATCATAAATCGCCACCAAAAGATAAATTTAGACATGATATGTGTGTTATCAGAATACTGTTATATAAAAGTGCATTGGAATTATTTCAAGGCGAATATAACTGTATCTTATTTTTATCTTCAAAAGTTGAATAATACTTACATGTACTTGGTCAACACCACACCTTCATATAAACCTACTTTTACAGATCATACAACTTTAACAGAATATCTCACACTTTTGGAAAATCGGGATTCTTGAACAGTTACACACACATTCTGCATCTAGGATTCTGACCATTGACACCTAAGATGAGAATCTAAAAATATTTTTCTATATCTTAAGAATGTGTTAAAGCTTTCAAAATACCTGAGTGCTGTACTTTCCTCTACTGCTAACAATGTAGATTACCCTACAAATATTCCTTTCCTTTAAAAATTCAATATAATTGTCTCGTTCATTTCATGGACAAAAAGTTACAGATGAATTACCAAATCTGAACTTGCCAGAAGAAGAAAAAACAAATACTGCAAGAAAAATTCCCCATTCTTAAAAGCCATTTAGTTGATTAATATTGCACACTTCCCCCTCCCCCCCAGCAAAAAAATTAAAACTACAACAATAAAGTCCTATCCCATTATGTGAGGTTAGTTCAGTGGATAATAAGATGTGACTACGCTCAGTCAAAAAGTAAACTTTCACCCAAAATAAAACTAAAATAAGCTAAATAGTTCAGAAACATCTACTTGGATTTCTATAGAGCAACAAAGCAAAAGTGTTTGTTGAATGGCACGCAAGGAAAGAGTAGGGAAATCAAGTTTGGAAATTCTGAGACATAAATGAATTAAAAAAAATGTTTGGATGAAACTAGATGCAGTCTAAGGTTTCAGCTTATGTCATTTTCGAAACATGGTGCAATGCCTTTACAGCTGGGCTAGGTGGAGAATGTACTTGGGTAGAGAATACAAGTGGATGGCAACAACGTCAGTGAACATGAAAGTCCATTATAGGAACCTTATATATATCCTACTATCAACCATGTACCCCCAATGGAAAGCATTTCCTGTATGTAGAAATCTCCAATAATATCTATCCAAATATTACTTGTCATCATTTTCACACAAATCAGAAACATTTGGTTCAAAATAGTTTGGATGGGCATCAGAATTGCTTCACATACAAGTCCCTAATCTGATAATTCAAACAAAGTTCCCCTTAGCTTAAAATCTTGCATGTATAAATGATTGATAAGGATAAAGGAAGAGAAACTATTAAGCAACTATAACTGGTAAAAAATGAGAGGCTGATTCATGGCTAAGGATGTAAGAATAAATAGTTACTAATACATGTCAAAAACATTTTGCATGACTCATTCATGCCTAATGGTGTAAAATTTTTCTAAACTCAATAACACACAATAAGAGTCTGTATATAATAAATTTTATTATAAATTACAGCATATCAATACATTGATAACATTAAATGTTACCAATTTTAATAATAACTTACTATTGAACAGTCTTGAGTACACAAAAAAAAATATAATAATTCTATTAATAGATGCTATTAAAATTAAATTTAAGCATTCAAAAGTAATAAATTTTTTTAGGAAAGAAACTATTTATGATACTTTTGAATACCTCAATTTTTAAAAAAATTAACTTTAATATTCTCTAAAAATTAAATAGTCATTAATAAATATTTTTCTGACAAAGAAAACCCTAAATATATTTTGCTCTCACAATAAATATTTATCTTATGTTTTGCATCTGCATATTATGGAAACTTTTGAAAAACAGTGAGACGACAAGAATTCAAGGATGGGCCACACTAAGATACGAATATGGTATTCCCTTCCGTGCAATGGGAATCTTTCCCAAACATTACTTAAACCGTGCAATGTGGAACATGTTACCACAATGCCACTGCTCCTCTTCTCATCACAATTGCTTTTTCTTCCCAAATAAATAAAAAGAGAGTATTAAGGTCAACCATGAGTGAATCATCTCAAAAGTATTAATTTTAGTGTATACCAGTCAAACGTTAATCAAAACATGACATGTTGGATTTTACTAAAATTCTACCTCTCTAGCCATATTGAATATATTTGAATGTTGTCACTGTTGTAAATATATTGTAATTGAATCAAAATGAAACCAGCTTGGTTCTCTCATGTGCAATTATAAGTGGCCAAAAAGGGTACTGGAAACCTACTTGACAAGTTGGTCCCATAGTTTGGAACTCTAGAGAGAATAAGGCACTTGATTGGTTGATGATGATATATGGTCATGTCAGGTCAGCACCTAGGCACCACCACATGCATATTATTAAAACCAATTAATGGACCAAACCATGGACCATTCTTCAACAGCAAAAGTGCCCAAAACAAAACAACACCGTTACGTCATCCTAAATCAAAACAATCCCCTCCTCCACAGCTAGAATATCCCGTTTCATATTAAAATATTGAATTTGTCTAAAATTATTTTCTTCCTCTTATTAATTAAGCACTTTATATTTGTTTAAATTATCTATCATTTTAAAAGTTAAAGATTTATTATTATTTTTAAATACTCTTGTTAATTAAAGATAGTTTTTGCCAACTAATAATTAAAATAACTTTAAAATTAATCATCATTTAACTATTATAATAATTTTTTTTAACCTGTGTAACATTTTACAGATAAAGTTATTATTAAATATTATAGTATTTAATGAATTAATGCATGTAATGTATTAAATGCTATAATTTTTAATAAAAAATTGCTATATGTAACTTTTTTGTACAATATTGCACTGATTAAAAAATATATTATTATAATAACTTCAATACATTTAATAAGAGTATTTAATAAATTAATTTTTTACCATAATAATTGATAAAAATTAATTATTTTTAAAATTTGTACATTTATATTAAAAGACAACTAATAATAGGTGAAAAGTATATCATACAAGGTAAGTAATTTTATCTTAAATGAATTAATACAACTAAGACATTAATGATTCATTTTTTTTTTATAAACACAATTTCATTAATGCAATTAAGTAATTTACTTTATAAAATAAATTAAACAAACCCAAAAATATTAATGAATGTGCATGGGTACGTATGTAGAGAGTATAAAGTTATAGTATAGGTGGAAGTAAAAGATTGAAATGGGTGGTCCCCACTAGGCAGAATATTGAGATTTTGTATTAAAATATAATAATAATAATATTTGTTTGTATGTAAGGAGGAAGATGAAAAAGCAAAGTGTGTAGGTGTGAAGAGACTAAGAACCTGTGCAGTCAGACTTTTGACGGCTTCTTTTGTACTCGGCGTGCCACCCTCTTCTTCCCTCTCTTCCGCCGTTTGCTTCGTACAAGCTATGCATGTAAACATCTTTATTATTACTCTTCACCTTTTCTATTTTTATTATTATTCCTGCACAATAACAACAACCATAAACATTTATACTTCAATTCCACTGAATGAAATGAAATAAAGAGTGCAACAATCATATCAAACATTAATATATGCATGTCATTGGTTTTTAATGGATAAAAGGACACAAACAAAAATATATATGAAAATGATTCAAGAGTAAAGTGTGGAGGGAATCACTTTCACTGAATAAAACAGTGCAGAAGGCAGAGAAATAAAGAAGAACCGAATGAAGAAACCAAGTTAGAATGCAAGTAATGAAACAATTACAAAATTTGCTATATCCTTGACAAGGAACAGAATGGTCCTAAGCTGAAAAAATAAAAAAGGAAAAGCAATCTCCAACGAGGCTCGGGATCAGAGCATGAGCAAAAGCTACCCATCCAAAACCAAACACCCAAAAGAAGGAATAATTCAAAGCAGAGAAAGAAACAAAATGCAAAAACTCAAAGCCATTCATTCTTCTTCCAACAATGCAATGCTTACTTACTACAATGGACGTGGGGTTGGTACTTTATCGTGCAAAAATCGAAAATAAAAGAAGCAAAGCGTGTTCCACCCCAAGTTTTCTGACACTCCACTCTCTCTCTATCTTTTGTGTAAATCTGATCACAATCAATCAATCCCCGCTCTCCAAGATAAGCACTGAGTCACTGAGCTTGGAGAGAGAAACAAACACACTCAAGCCAATGCTATTATTATTACTACTAATTATTATTATTACAAATAAATAAATATAATACAAACAAAAACAATGTTATTATCACATTAAAAAATAAAAAAAGCAAGTTGGGGTGAATGAGGAATCAACGTTTGTCGGAGGATGAAAGGTGTGTAAGAGGGAGGCAAAGGGACAGAGGAAAGAGAATGTGGTGGAGAAGAAGAAGAAGAACACGGAGAAGAAGAAGGAGAAGAAGAGAATTCTCATATCTCAATTCTACTTTGCTTTTACTGAAAAGTACTGTTTATCACTATTACTATTCGAAAACGACTTACCCAGCAAACACACACAAACGAATCTTCCACTAATCTTCTGCTGCACTTCAGGTTTTGTTCCTCTTTCTTTTTCTTTGTCTCTGCAACGCAACCACACGTTTATATTTCACTTTCAAACACACCCCACAACCAAAAAATTCGAGCTTGCTATGTGGGGTGCTTTGAAACTACTGTCATTTTTCAAATTGCTATGAAATCACTCCACATGGCAAATTGCTTGGGATATGAGACTTAATTGTCATGTTTTATGCCAATGCAATAAACTTATAAAAAAAAAGAAAAAAAATTAGTTAGAATGAAGAAAATGTAATGTGTTATGTAAATGGCAAAAAGATTGAAATGCTCTGTTGCAAAACGCGAAGGAACTCTGTTTCAGAATCAGAGGAACTTACAAAAATGAGAGGCGGCGAGAAATCAAGTGGGACGATATTTTGATAGTCTGAGGCGAGAAATTGAGAGGAAGAAGGAGGTTGTGGTATTTATATGCAGGGGGTGGGGTTGACGGAGTTAAATTTGACAGAAAATGTTTTTAGGAGAACAAAGAGATGGAGAGGACAGAACATTTGGGGCCTACGTGTCTGTCTGGCCTAGGTCGATCCAAGGGTGAGATCTCTAACGTTTGTGATATGAACTATGTGGCATATTGCCGTTGGGTTTGATGTGTTTTGTAGTGATATTGATGGCTGGGATTTGCTCAGGAGATCACCCATTGGTTTGAATTTAGAACCTTCCCTTGTGCTGTGTTACTTGTTTAAGTACATTTTAATTTCACTTTTAAACTTTTTATACTTTATTTTATATATTTTTTATTTTTATAATTACTGTTATTTATTTTTAATTTTTTTCAATTTGTTAAAATTAAATATTTTATCTTTAGTTTATCCATAATAGAAATAAACAAGATAAATTGATAATTACTAGATATGTAATTATTTAAACAAAAATAAAGAAAAATATAAAATTAAATGTTGTATCAGTTTTTATTATATATTTATTGATTATTAAATAAATTCAAAAATTAAAATTTATAAAAAAATAATATAAATAATTAAAATTTTAACGGCCAAAATTATAAATAAATTAATGCAAGAGATAAAAATAGAATTATCTTAAATAATTGGAGATTCAAAATTATGTTTAAAAAAAATGAAATGAAAATCCATAATAAGAAAGTAGCAATATTTTCAGAGTTGCTATAATCAGTCCATTACCCTTTTGAATGAAGACAACTTCTGCTCAATAAACTTAGAAATTGTTGAGGCTCAATATTTTGAACTTTTCTTTTTAAGACTAACTTTAATTTTAAGTAAATGTTTTAAATTAAGAAAGGTCATAGCAGGGGAGATTTTTCACTTTTTATTTTTATGATGAGAAATGTAGTATAATAGGAAATTATTTTGTATGAATATGCACCAAAAATGATAAATACAATGCATTTCTTTAATTTTTGTCAATTTTTTATTTTTTATTTTTTATTTTTTATTTAGCTAATAAAAAAATATACATAATTTATAATCTATTTGTAATATAATATTATGTACCATTTAAGCTATATAGGCTACCATTGAATCACTGTTTTTTAAGATTTCAAAAGTTTAGTCAATTTGTGTATTATAATTTGGTTTACAAAATAGCAACTATGTTTGATTTGTTATTTCTGAGAAAAAAAAAATTGTGTAAAATGCTGACACGCGGTTTTAAAAATAAGTACAGCCCATGTTGTGTTGTTACGGTGTGTGATGACTGTCACAGAAATAATGATTACTTCAGAAGTGTTTGTTACAAAAGTTGACAAAGCTTATTGGTCAAAATATTATGTTACTTTTAAGTATTTTAACTGGTCTTAAGATATGTTATTTATAAATATTTAAATGCATTCTAATTATATTTTTATTAAAAATTATTTATGATAATAGTTTATATATAATATATAATTTTACAAGATAATGAGAATAAAAAATATATACATATATAAATCTTCTTTTTGAAAAAAACTAATTCTTTATTTCTCTTTGTGGAAACACAATAAGAGAAATAACAAAGAAGTTTCAATTAAAAAAATTAGAACATGTTTTATTTTTATTTTAAAATCAATTTTTTGTAAAATAAATTTTAATATAATTTTATATTAGTTTTTATTTTAAAAAATAAAAAACTATTTTAAAAAAATCAAATATACTCTAATATTTTGTTTTTGAATGTCAAGTTTTTTTTTTCTTTAATCAAATAAAAAATTATATTTATCTATATTTTTCCTTTGTTTTCTTTCTTTATATCGAAAGTCTCAAGTAAATTTATCAAACTGAATTGATTATTGTATTGATAAAGACTTTGATTCACAATTCATTATAATTGACTCGGTAATAACTACACACACAATATTATATAGTATTTTTTTTAAATTAAATTAAGTAAATAATTAAATAACATAAAAGAATTATATTACATTCCCTGTTAGATATAAACTTCAAGATAAATAGTTAAATAATAATAATAATAATTAATTAATAATTAATTAATAATTAATTAATAATTTGATATATGAATATTTATGCATTTTTAAATTATTTTATAATTTTTTTCAAAAAATAAAAAACATATTTTCTTTTTAATATGACTTCAAATTGATTTTTTGGGTTGGTTCTTACCCGATTATAACCATTTTTTTATTACTTTATGATTGATTTAACTGTTTCTTAACCTTTTTTTTCAATTTATTCAATTGTTTGCATAAGTGAGTTAATCATTTCTTAGTTCAATCAATCTATTTAATTTGATTTTTAAAATAATGATTCTAATAACCTTAAAATGTCTGGCTGTATGTACATTAAGTTAAAATGATTGTTTAGTTTACAATTAGAAGATTAATTTTCATATTTTTTAAGAGTAAAATACATATTTTAATAAATTTTGTAGTTAAAAATTATTTTAATACATTTTTAATCATGTTTAATGATTATAAATCATATTTAATTTCATACTAACAGGCTCAAAATATAACTAAACATTTGCTTAATGATTGAAATTATCCGCACTATTTTATAAAACATAAAGAAGCTTGTTGTTTAATCGTTTTTCTCACTTGTCAATTTAAAAATTCTGTAATTAGTTACTCTCACATATCAATTATTTTATGATTTATAGTAGAACAACTTCTTATGCAAGTTGAATGACATGGATAAACTTTATGATTCTACAAACTTTGTTTCAGAACACTTTTAATTGTGATAGCATGATTATGTTGGAAGTATAATAAAATATAATAAACAAATTAAGTATATTTTTTAAAGTTTTATTTAAAAATCAAATTTAAGAAGAGAAACAAAAATTTAATGTTAGTTCTTGTTTCAAAATTTATAAATATAAAAAAATTATATAATCTTTTAAAATTCTCTATAAACTTATATTCTTAAGTTTCTATGAATTTTGAAATTTTTAATTTTTCCTTTTCCTGTTTCTTTTTTCTTTCTTATCTTTTTTTTTTCTTCTTCAAACTCTCAAATAAATGCTAAGTTACTTAAAAAATAACATCACACATAAAATATCATTTTCACACGTATTAAAATAAAATAAAATTCATAATTAAATCCTGCTAAAGATAATCTTAAGTCTAATATAAAATGATAATTAAAATTTACTTTTCTAATTGTTATTTCAATAATGTGTAATGTCGATCTTAGGATGATGATAGTTTGTTTTGCAAAATTTATAATTTATAAATCACAACTAAACAATACATTCTAATGATTGAGATCGCTAATTAACACGCGTTTGATTTAAATTATTTTTCAAGAAATGAGTGTTATAGAACAAGTTTTTGCTAATTCAATTTTAAATTGATTTTTGAAATTACAATACATATTAATTTTAAATTTAGAATATATTAACCCAACAGTAATCCTATATTTACAAATTACAATTATTTTTAAAAATATGTTTTCAAAAAATATTTTATAATATTTTTTAAAATACACTTTTTTAATATCAATTATTTTCTCATAAATTATTTCAGATCACTTCTTTAAAAATAAACTTAATTAACGTTTAAACCAAACCGGGTCTATCAAATAATTGTGGCCGCACGTAAGAATCTAGCTATTATTTATAGATACGATGTAATTAATTTATTTAAAAAATTATGCACATTATGAGTAATTTTCATAAATACCATTGATGGTTTTTTCAAAAGAAAAAACAAATTAGAGATCATGATCTCTAATCCACTCTCTCTATAAATATGGACTAATAATGAGACATGTTCAAATTACTTTTTTATAGTTAAAAAGAATCTAAAAAAAAACTTAAACAAACATACAATAATAATTATTATACATAGTAGTTCAATAAGTGAACTTTTTAGTGTTTAATTTTATAAATAGCTTTGAAAAATCAATGAAGAGAGAGAGAGAGAACAACGTTGCCTTCCATGTTAAGCGTTTAAACTTTAGAGGGTTGCATGTGCAACAATTTTGCCATGCTAAACTAACTAGTAGCATACTTTAAAACCTATCTAGGCTAGTGATCGGATTATTCTAAACTTGATGAGTTATGTGCTTTTCGTGATCCTTTTCATAAAAAGTTTATCACTGTCTTCATCAATGCCTCAAGTTTCTTTGACACAAAACCACATGCATCAAGTTTATTCGATCAAAAGAAATGTATAGTAGTAAATAGTAATAGTGCTTTTCCCATTCATGTCAACTTTCAAAGATGATGGTGACTAAGAATCTAGTTTTTTAGACTCTAGCTTCGCAGATTGGTAATCCCAGAGCTGAACTTATGTTACAATTCCATTCTCAGCCTCTTTCATTAGTTTGATAGGACCAATCAAACCGTAATTAATCACAATTAACTTTTGTGTAACATCGATTTATAAAAAGCTCAATTCTCATGATTAGGCAATAGTAATAATATTAACTTTTTAAAGATGTATACACATTTTATATTTTTTATTAATATTCCTACAGAAGTGGAGCCCTCAATTGTCTACATCTAAAGTCGACCATCACTAGGTATTCATACACCTCATGACTATTATCATCATTATTTAAATATTTTATAATTTTTAAATAAAACTATTATATATAAATTCTTATTATATATTCTTAAATATACATTAAAAGAACCATATATTAAGATATTTAAGTATACAGTTAATTATTTAAGAGCATCATAAGATAGGTGGAATAACAGTTACTTAATCGAAGTTTAGTTAGTTCATTGTTTTGCTTTACCAGAATTCAAACTACCCAACAGATTGGATTATTGTGATTTATCCTCCTACGAATGAATTCATCATTTTCACACAATAAAGAAACATAAATATGATTGTCATATGCAACCTTTATTCTCTGTATTGTTCTCATCCAAATAGAACGGAAAAAAAATGGCATCTTAAAAGAGACAAAAGTTCCTGCACTGTTGGAAATCACCTGTGCTCAAAATAAGACATTTCGCTATTGTTTCTGCTCATTTGCTGAACTAGAAAAGAATCGTACCAAACTGTGCTTTCTTTGGCCAGTGAATGCTACATGCGATTCTACAACTAAAATAAGAGGAAAGGGCTAGTTCAGAAAAACAAAAAAAAATAATAATATAAGATGGGATTAGATTGATGAATGATGAGGGGTACGTTACTGAGTCGTTTGGTCCAATCAGGTTGCACAAGTGAAGTGCCAATGTTCCATTTGGCTGAGTGAGAGAATCAAAATCAAAATTGGAATTGAAGGAAGATTTTCAGTCTTGTCAACGGAACAAATATTTTTACCATAACTAGAAAGACATCCATAACATAGGAAACAAAAGTCCCTTGGTCTCTTCGGTGTTTCTATCATATGCACTCGTTTTGCTACGGTAGAGTCAATTTCACACATGATACACACTCTAATTATGTTTATTTTAATGTTACTCGATGCTGTTTTTCCCTAAAATCACGTGTATATAATTTTCTAAATGAATTTAAACACATACTGCTAACATATATTTGAATTTATGTTCAAAAGCTTGATTTACATTACTTTAATGCTATTCATTATAATTCATGTATTGAATTTATTTCGTGTCTTCAAATATACTAAACTTGTAGATGAAACTAAGTTGGACACACTTTCTAATTACATTTAACTATTTAAAATCAATTATACTAACATTTAAAACAAAGAGACTCTCTTGTTTCATTCATTGCACTGACTAATTCATCGAGCATAGTCAGTGTGTGTAACTCAAACCATTAGGGCCCCCCCAAAGGGTCAGAGTTGAGAGTAATTAATTAGTACGCAGAACAGCACTGGGTACCGGCTATGACCGGTGCCTAAATATAATTAATAGGTTGTTGCATGGCAGAAGGTAGAAGCAAATGATACTTTTTGGCCAGGGTCCGGAGAGTGTGCTACTGGCTATTGTAGGTTGTCAGCATTGGCTGTCAAATGTGGGTGCTTTAGCATTGTAAGCAAGTGATGATGTGCTTTTTACCTTTAACCCATCACTTGTTTTTGTCCTTTGCTTTATTCCTGGGGCTAACTCTCTCTTTAAGCAAAGAATGCTTGGAATAGAGGGACAACTAAACTACCCAATATAAAACTACTACAATCTCTTTTTGTATTTTTCACATTGTATAGTGTAAGGTTTGTGTTTCTTCTCTTTCTAAGCCTGAAATGGATATTCCACGTGTCATTTGAGGGGGGGGGGGGTCATGCTTTAGTTAAAGATGTTTTAACCAGATCTTGTTGATGAAGAAAGCATAGTCAAGATTCAAAGTCATTCCTTCCCTCCCTCCTCATATTGGTTTGGTTTTGAAGAGAATTCAAATATATCCGACACTTTAATTAGATCTTATTTATTTTGTTCATATCTCTTTCTTTATCTTTTATGTTTATAAAGAGAAAACACAATTGTTAACTTATATAAATTACATTTTTTTTGGGTACTTATTTGCAGTAAAAACGAAATCTGACATTTTGAGGGGTCTATATATATATATATACATATGTGATTAACCCTTTGTGGTTTTATTTATATATCAAAACTGTCAAATCATGCTATTACTAATTCCATTTGTCCATTGGACACGTACTATTCCTAATGGATCCTAATGTTGTAATATTAAAAGCCTTGGAATCTATACGTTTCATCAAGCTTGTCAAAAGTCAAATTCAAAAATCCCATGAAAGGTTGAGAGGACATGGAAACATGGTGTAGATTATACCACTTTTTAACGTTAGGAATGTTCTGTTTTTTATTTTCTAATGAGCAAGAATAGGTAAGTAGTAGTAGATATATAAATAATGTACTATAAAAAGCGATCATAAAGCTCCACATTCAGCAGTCCTATCCCCCAAAGCAAATCTACATATAATCCCAATCAATCCCAAGTCTTTCTTTCCCTATTTCCAATGTTTAGGTCTGATTACTTTGGTTTTTATGTGTATCTTTGATTTATTGTTTCAGATGAAAACATTACTTACCATGTGTTAAAAGAAGAGAGACAAGTGGGTTGTCTCGTGCAAATACTGTTTATTGAAGCTTTAAACCTATCCGTACTTCTCACTTATACATGTATGTTTAAGCAGCTGGGGTATACATGCAACTTCTTTCAAACTCGGTTTTATGCATGTTGGAAATTCAAACCAACGATCTTGGCGTTTTGCTAATGTGGATTCCTAGATCTTTTGTGTAGTCTTATCTATATGGCCTCTTAAAAAGTACAAAGAAAGCAAGGGTCAAGTTGGGAGGATTTACTTATTCATAAAGGAACCATGCAATGATTAAGGATTAAAGACTAATTATGACATAAAAGATTTTAATATCATTAGAAGTGGGATATGAGTAGATTGATTTTTAAAAGGAGAAAGGACAGGGTTATTGCATGATTTGAGTTCTGATGAATTTGAGGGGGAAAGAATAAAAGAAAGAAAAAAGGTTTGCTTAGATGGAGACAAACTAATCCATTTGTTAATTTGTTTTGTGGGGGAGGGTTGGAGAGGGAAGAAAATTAAATTAAATTAAATAGGGGTAATCTGAATATTCAGCATGTTTTGATTCTACATGATCAGAATAAAGGTTGAAAAATTAGAAAAGAGAAAAGGGTCACAGGAAAAAGATAAAATTATATATGTGCCTGAACTACTCTTCTGAACGAAGAGGAAAACGTTCAATCCACCACTTTCTTTTTTATGTTGATTCTCTTTACACAGACAAGATTTAAAACTGTCCATGTACCAAACCCTTTAAAGAAAAGAAACGGAGTTGCAGCAAATTCGTATGTTACAGCAATTTGATTGATTTGCGAAAAGGGTCCTGCAAATTTCTGAATATATATTTATTTATATATTTTGTAATTACTTCTTGCGTGTGTGTCCTACTTTACTGTGAAGGAAAAGGACATAATGGTTCACCTGCCTGTGGAACATAAAGACATGATGAGTCAATGTAAGTTCAGGTATATAGAATTGCACGTGTTTTCCTCTCCTCCATGCACTGATTGGTCATCAATCTCTTCAATAAGTTCCAACTGATGCAGTAAAGCCAACTTTTTATTTTCTATTTGATTAATAATATTTTGAAATTGCTTTTTTTGAAATACCCTCCAAGTTTTAAGAAGCTTTTTGACTAGAAGACATGGTTTTGACTACAAGTAATAATGATTCAACTGATCATCTCAGTAATTGCTTGTTAATATATAATTCTTATTATAGGATTTCGGATAATATATGTAAATTATGCAATATATCTTATATATGATGGAGAAAGCCACAATTTACTTGTGGAAGCTAAATTGTCAAAACATGCAAGGAGTGGCACAATGGAGCCTCAATTGAAATTTGGAACTTTATAGGAATTTCATCCACATGTTCATGGTTAATTTAATCTAACTTTTAAGTGCTTGGGACAAAAGAAGGGTATGATTTTCTTTTGGTCTACCCATTGTTCTCTTTTCGTTCTTTTTTTATTTTTCTTTTGATCTATTTTCATTCACTCTAATTATCATGAACAATCACATAACTTTCTGGGCTAATGATCGCCCCTATCTTCCATATCAGTGAAGGTTGAAATATTAATGGCCTTCTTGGATCAACTTTGAATAATCGATCCAACAATCAAGCCTAGTACATAACACACAATAAAGTCCAACTCCTACGCGAATGAGGTTGGAAACTTACACAATACCATTTTTTTTCCAAAAAAAAAGTTACACATTTATTAGCATTAGAGACAATATATATTTCTCTAGACACAAACTAATTTAAGAGAAAAAAGCTATACTTTCAAGTACTTTATAGTCTAACTTTTTTAAGAAAAAGGAAGTGGATATCAGTGGCAAAAAAGGGCTAATTCTTCCGTGATCCATCCCCTCTAAGGGACTGCCAAAAAACGGGCCAATTCTTTTGGGCCTCATTCCAACCCCAAAAGGACCCTTCCCTCAAAGGGTCCCAACTAGAGGACACAATCCCATAACTAACTCCCAACAAAGCAGACCCAAAGAAAAAGAAGGATACAATGAAGGGCATCCAAGTGGGCACATCAATTTTCAACCCAACTTTGAGATAGTAAAATAATGGGAAGAACAAAAGCCCAATACCTAATGGAATCCCCACAGACACTGCCATTCTACTCATCATCCTGTTGGTCACCACTTCAGGGATAACTCCTCTGTCTGGCTCCTCTTCTTCCTCTTCTTCTTCGTCATCATCTTCTTCTTCATAGTCCTTTTTCATGTTCTTGCTCTTCTTCCTTTTCTTTGGAGAAGGTCCAAACCCCTTAGGGTCCCTCAAGGTTGCACATATAGGTGCAAGGTCATGATGATATTTTGATCTATGAATAGAACATTCAAACTTCACATTTGCATTGAAAAAACTCATCTTTGTGAGTACCCATATGCTATTCCGACCATGCTGCACAAATAATCAAGCAATTAGAATCACAAAGAAAAAGCAAATTGTTGGTGAAATGGATAGAAGAAATAGAGAGAACCATGTGAAGAAATTGTGGATTGAACAATGTGGCGGTAGTTGTAGCCATTATGATTATGTTGATGATGGATGATTGAAGATTACAGGTGAGACATGTTATGGGAAGAAAATAGGAACATAGGAGTTAAGACATTGGAAAGAGTGAGATATTAGGGGTTGCAAAGGATAAGGTTGTGAAGGATATCACCAATATCTGCGCCCTTTTGGATATGCAGCCATCTGCATCATCTTGTCTCCAAACGTCGACGTATTGTGTTTAAAGTAATTACAAAATAACTTATTTATATTTTGAAATTTAAATTTAAATTATGTGTGATTTAATAAATTTATTGAATGACTTAAATTTTGTTTTATTTTTAAAACTAAATAAGTTTATTTTTATTTATTTATTTCATTAAAAAATAAAAAAAATTCTTTCAAAATATTTATAAAATAATATCATTATTAAAGTTTTCCTTACTTAAAATTAACTAAATAAAAATCAAGATTTACTTAAATTAAAATAAAAATATCAAATTTGATTAAAAAATTATTAGAATTTATTTTAAAATAATATATTTTGCTAAAATTACATAAAATAATCATTTTTAAGATAAAATTATTAAAAGTGTAATAGTTAATTTTATATTTAAAATCATTAATAGTCAAAATAAATTTAAAAATAACATATAGCTACAAAAAAATTAACAACTTATAATAATAAAATTTAAAATTTTATTGTCTTAACTCAATTATTTGTTTTATAAAAACCATAAATTAATGTTTCAAAATTTATTAAACAAAAAAAAAATATTTTTGTAATTTGCTTTTTGCATAATCAACACAAATAATCCAATACAAACAAACAAACACACGCAGCTAGCTTAAAAGCTTATCTGCATCAATTGCTACATGCCACCGCTCTGAAGCCATCACGATTGAAACTTGAGAGCAACGCACATCAATTAAACAAAAAACTGATGGATTTTTCGAACTCTCTCTTGAGAATGGAGCAAATTGCTGGAAAAGGTAGAGGATTTGTTGCAGCACAATCCCTTCAAGCTGGTCAAATAATTCTCAAAGAACCCCCTCTCGTTCTCTATTCTTCTTCTCCTCTATTCTCTTCTTCATCATCTTTCTCTTACTGTGATCACTGCTTCAGAATCTTACCATCTAACACTCACACTCTTCCATGCCCTTCTTGCTCTCACCACCATTTCTGCACCCAAAACTGCCTCTCCATTGCCCTCAAATCATCACACTCTTCATGGGTATGCAAAGCTTTGTCCTTTCTGCAAGATTCCAATTCACTGTTTCAACAATCCCATGTACGCCAAGTCCAAGCTCGTTTCATTGTTGCTGCTTACAACCTTTTCCTTCAATCCCCTTCGGATCTACAAACTCTACTTTCTCTTCATGGCACTCCAGATTCTACCATTGTTGATGCTGCTAAGTTTCTTCACTCTTTGATCTCACCCCTTTTCTTACCCCTCAGTGATTTTTCTGTTGAATTTATTTCTCAACTTCTTGCCAAGGATAGACTGAACTCCTTTTGCTTAATGGATCCTTATTCCCCTGATGGGCCTCAAAGATCCATTAAAGCATATGCTATTTACCCAAAAGCAACATTTTTTAACCATGATTGTATTCCCAATGCATGTCGGTTTGATTATGTGGACACTAGTGATCCTGGTGATGAGCACAACACTGACATTGTTATTAGGTTGATTGAGGATGTTCCTAAAGGGAAAGAGGTTTGCATTAGCTATTTCAGGATCAGCAGGGATTATCCTACTAGGAAGGAGATCTTGATGGAGGATTATGGATTCACTTGTGACTGTGATAGGTGCAAGATTGAAGCAAATTGGAATGATGGGCAAAGCCAAGGAGAGAACAGTGACTTGCCACACGTGCGTTTCCTTAACAAGTATGTTTGCGAGAAAAAGAATTGTGCTGGCACTATGGCTCCTTTGCCTCCAAAAGATGATGTACCATCTCATGTTTTGGAGTGTAATTTCTGTGGTAATTTGGAAAAATTGACATTGCTTAGTCCTTGACAATTGACACCAATGGAATTTTTCTGTCAGTTCTTATCTTCTGTCTTTCTTTGATGGACTTGCTTACAGTTGTGGAGAAATATGTTTTGTCATTACTCGTCTTCTAGTCTTGCTAGAGAAAGTGACAGGCATATTGAAATTCTGTATTTTACTTTCATTCTAAGAGTAGTAGTTGTTGAATTATGCCTATACTTTTTGGATTAACATTAATTAACTATTTAAATATGATAATTTTTTAGATTAGTAATGAATTTAACTAGAATGTATTGAGAGTATAGAGGTTATCAACCTTAAACCATAGTTGATTAATTGATGAATCTGAAATTGAGCATTTATTTTGAATGACATATGATGGGTTAAGCTCTCATGTAATGGTTGTTGAGAGATTAATATTCTTATTTGATGTGGCTATAAAAATTGTTCTTACAAAATTTTCCTAGTGTGTGTAAAACCCTAGCTGTTAGATATAGGATGTTGTGCTCTGTTATCCTATTTTGTTGCTATCTTATTTCTTAGCGAGGATTGAAGAAAGGTTAATCCTTCTGTAGTGCTAGATACACAATTAATTTTGATTCTTTCTATGATTCATAATAAAAGACAGTATAGTGCGTAGTTATATGATTAAATTGATCTGGATATACAATAAAATGTTTATTTTATATGATTGGTTTTCCATTGATTTAAAAGAATCTATTATTTGAATGATATCTTAGTAGAATATTCATTTTGTGATCAGTGGATATCGGATATCACATGAAGTGTACTTGAATAATACAGCCTATTATTGTATTAGATTCATGTTTGGTAGAACTATTACAACTCTTCATGAATGTGTATGCAATGAACCATTGCGACTAGATCTTCTCTCCACTTTCTCTATAAATGTGTCTTCGGACACATGATTATAACTTTTTTATACAATTTGAATAATTTTCATCGATTCTTGATTAAAAGAAAAGGAGAGAAAGATCCCACTCTTATTTATGTGTTTATTTATTGAAGACTGTTAAATATATTGCAAGACAGGTCAAGATATTCAAGTTAGTCAATAATTATGCTTTCGAGAAGTATGTACCATTCTTCTTTTTCCTTTAATATAATGGTGTTTTAATTCATGCAACTATGATTATGTATTCATGTTATTCATTTTTGGTAAATAACAAAATAATGTCTAAATTTCTATCATAAATTTCCTTTAGTGAGTCCTTGTTCTGTTCCACCTCCTTTTTTCTGGTCCTTTCTTTGGCAACTTTTGAGGTTCTTAATGTTTAAGTTAACTCTCTCTCTCTCTCTCTCTCTCTCTCTCTCTCTCGATATATATATATATATATATATATATATATATATATATATATATATATATAAGGAATGTTGTACAACATTGTATCATAACTAGCGAGATAATCATCTCATATGGTTTCATTTTATGATAAAATCATATGAAGTGTGGTCCAAGTCCAAACTCATTATCAACATCATAAATAATGAAATTTATATGTTATGTCAAGAATCATGTATCCGTATCAAATAGTTTTTTTTCTTTGAAAAAAATGATTTAAAAAAGGATAATCAAATTAAGTTGAGTTTTTTCTTTAATATTCTTTTTGCATTTTTTTAAAGAACTTTCAAAAATAGAAAATGAAAAGTATGTTAGAGATCATTGCAATTTTTTAATTTTTAGTTTTTAGTTTTACATATAAATTTTACTACAAAGCATATTTGGAAAATGAAACTAAACTAATTTTAAAATTTATTTGAAATACTTTTAACTCAATTTTTAAAACAAAAATAAACAATTTTAGTATAAATTTTTAGTTATAAAATAAATTACTGACTTCTCTCTAACCCTTGAAAAGACAAGTATCATAATTATCATCACCACTTACTGTTTTCATAATCACCTATTGGATTGTAACCACTACCATATCATAGACATTACTATTCCTATCATTATCACTCCCACTTTCATAGTTGAAATAGTTGACTAAAGGTGAGTGAACGAAGATATGAAGAATAACTTAAATTGTTGTGATTGAAAGTTTATAAAAATTTAATTCAATTTTAATTCCTGTATTTAAGAAAATATACATAATTTTAATCTCTCACTAGATATTAAAATCATGTATTTTAGAGACAATCTATTAAAATTTCTAAAGACTAAAATTTTAAAAATTATTAATCTGACCTTAAAAACAAATTATTTATTATATTAAAAAATAAAGATGTAATAAGTACATTTTTAATTAAAATGATTACTTTTAAATACTTAAATTTAATCACAAAAGTTAATATTATCAAAACCAAATAAAATCATAAAGAAAAAAACCATTGTGAAACACCACCGCCTTCCTACCTCGAAATGCTACTCCAAACTAAAACATTAATAAAGCCAACCACCACTGCACATCTCATTAATAACCCATGTTCGCCGTAGCTACGAAAGCATCACTTCACTGCCATATTTGCATCTAAATTCCAATGCAAAGCACTATTCCATTTGCCCCTCACCTCTCACACTTCCGCTCATCAATTTCAAGGTTCTACAGAGTCTAACACCGCTTATACTGCCACATCATTGATTCCACGTCCCAAATACCATGTTAAAGAATGTTAGTCATTCACAACCATTCATGCAATAATTAACCATCCTCGTGAGCATGCTTGATGGCTGAAAATAGCAAAATGAGTCTAACAATCATGGGACTTCAATCATAGGAAACATGAACCAAACTAAATGGCAGTACAACAAAGAAAAACAAAAGCACATTCAAATGTTACAGGTTTACATGTAAAGAAAACAGAACTCCTTCAAGTATGTATCTAAGCTAATATAAAAGAACAACACATTGAAGCTTAGAAATTAAACCATGATTCCCTCGGGTATCTAAATACTACTGATGAAAATAAATCACTGCCTGAGGACTTTTATTTTCATCGGTTGGGAGGGAAACAAAGGGTAGGGGACCAGTTGGTGATTCAAATGCTTGCTTCGGGAGGATGTTGACATGACATACGACAAAACACACTGTGCAAGCTTTACAGAGAACCATTTGAATCAACGTTGACATCTGGGTTGCAGTTAAAATCCTTGTTGGGCCTATACTCAACTGCAGAGGAACTTAAATCCTTCTTCCAGTGCCAGTCACTGAAGAGAGACTGTGAGGACTGATATTCCTGTTTTAAACACCCTGCTGAACTTAACTGGCCACTAAAGGCAAGTTCCTTGGTCCTTGCCGTGTCCACGTTCAAGAGCTCAGGATCTCGCATAGTTTGCTGTTGGAAGCAGTTGCCAGCCATAGTAGAACCACTTCTCGATTCTGAAACAGTGTTTGATGGAATCTGAGACATGTGAGACCACATGCCATCTGCAGTAAAGTCATAACCTTGATACCTCACACTTCCCAGATCTTTCTGCAAGAGGTTGTGCTCATCATCTGCTTCGGAATTCAGTCCAAACCTATGGAGTGTTAAGTAAATATCATATTGCTCCATATGTTTCAATTGTGCACAATAGGGAATTACCAACAATTTTTAAAAATATTAAAGAAAAAATTATGAAAGGCTACAAATGGATCCAAATGCTTAGAGGCTGGAGTCACTGCAGCCATAAATTGCAAAAGCATCCACCATCTGCACATGAATCTAGTGAGGTCAATGATTTAGGCTCTGTCCAGAAGAAAACTGCTGTTACATGCTGCATAAGGCAATTTTGACGCTCCCATGTTCATTTGTCATAAAATTATGATAATATCCATTAACTCAAATCCCAAAAGTTCCTTATAAAGAGTAAAATCACTTATTTCGGGGACCAAAATATAACTCTCATCATTATCTTCCATCTCATGTTTCCTACTCTTTTTTTTTCTTTTTTTTTTACTTTACAAAAGAGAAAAGTCACCTTCAGTACGAGCATTTCTTAGTTATCACATAGTATCAATATCAGCTCCGTCATTGACAAACACCCCCCCCCCCCCCAAAAAAAAGAAAACACAGGTATGGCAAGGCTACATAAGAATGTATCTCCGAGTGATAGGGAAGAAAAACAACAACACAAAAAAATGAAGATATAAAGACATGACTCCATAAGAGCTCACTGATGACCCAATAGACATACAATATTTCCTTCAAAAGCACAAAGCTATGAACCACCATTTCTTGACAATTATCTAACTTCATCAATCACTGTTTGGATGCACAGTCGAACATCATGAAATTACCTTTCCTTGACTGCTTTAACTGTATCACACGTTAATGTCAATTCCCCCACCATAACTTCAGTTTGCTAATATGCAATCATCAGCAAACCCTTGATTTCCAATTTTATCAACCCATAACCCGATATTTCTTCATTCGCCAAACACCATGCCCTATACGTCTTACAATATATTTTAAATAAATGTGAAACGCATGTCTACCAAATATTTCAATAAATTAACCTAGAGCACGAAGTTGTGATCTTAAACCGCAAAAAGACAATCCTAATTACAAAAAAATCGGGCACTTCATAAATTTCCCACAATACACCGCAACGCCTAATTAAATACAATCCAGAAACACCAAACCAAAGCACAGCAAGCCCATATACCACGGGGCAAAGTAGAAAATCGCTTCAACGTGTAAAACTGGCCAAAAATTTTGAAAAAAGGCTCGTTGAATTCACAATGACAGCTCATTAGTACTGCATGTTTCCAAACACACACAAATCTAACTCAAAAACCATATCCAAATGACTCACACCTCACTCTCACAAATTCATAGTCTCGTCCCACACATCACAATAATCCACAAGTCAGGCACATGACCTAGCATCATAACCACCATGTTAACTGTATAACACAATAACACACAACGAAAACACACACACTCCAATAGAAAACTACAGTAAAAAACTCAAACAACCCTAAAGACAGCTATCACAACAATTAAGAAATTCGGAGAACCAAATAACGAATGAATTAATAAAAAATATAAGATACCTAAAAGTTTTCTTGTTAGAGTGACCAGGAAGAGACAGAGGATCGATGTGAAGGTGAGGGTTGGTGTTGGCGAGTGAGAAAGTGAAACCCTGGCGAGTACCATTGGTGTGCAAGGGAAGCGCGTGAGGAGGAGTAGGAGTAGGTGAGGTGGCGGTGGTGGTTTGAGGTTGAGATTCCACAGGCTTTCTTGAACGGTAACGACGTCGTATCATGTGGCGATCGCAGTACTTAGAGTCAGGGTGAGCATCCCTAGAGCACCGCCACTTTTTGCCGTCGGTTCTCCGGCAGCGACCGGGTTCAGGATCAATCTTCTTGCCGTAGAAACCCATTGGTTGAGACATGCTCTTGCGAATGGGAAGGAGAAGGTCTGGGGGAACCGATAGACCCGCTTTCAGGTACTTGAAGATGAGGGCTTGGTGTTCCAGCTCCTGCCACTGCGCCACCGTGAACGGAGGCTGAGTCGCCGTCCACATCGACGGCGCCGAAGGTACGCTCATGGCTTGAATTGAATGCAAGTGAGAGAGAAGAGATTGCGCGTTAGATTAACTGAGACATGTTTGGGATTGGGAAATGGGAATGGTAGGGATTGCTACTCAAGCATTCTATTAACAATAACTATGAGTCAAGGAACCTTCAAACCCCTTTTTTATTATTATTTTTAACAAAAATACTAAACAATGTCTTAAAGTACCCATTAAAAAAATGTTAAAATATAAATTTAATTTTGTCATCAATTCTTGTAATAAAACGTTTTTAAAAAAGTAAGTAATTTTTTAAAATTTTAAATAATATAAAAAGTATTAAAAAGAAATTACAAAGCGATGAAAAATATTTATTCTGATTTTTTGTTTTATATTAAAAAATTATAAATTTATAAATTAAAATATAATTTTACAAAATTCATATATTAAACTGATAGATATAATTTAAAAATTAAAGTATAAAAATAGAAATACCTGGTCGTCAGTCAGTCGTTCACCAAACTCGTATATTTTAACCTTTTTTTTTATTTTATAAAAATGTCAGTTGCCAGTGTCTATTTTTGGGTTATTTTATAGTTAAAACCAATTTTAATCATAAATTTATATGAAAGTATGTGATAATGAGAGATATTGATTACAATTTTTGCTAAAGCAGGTACTTAATATTTCATGTTTCCTTTTTAATTTCAGTCATATTTTTTTTAATTTAAAAATTTTAGATTAAGCAATTTCTAAAAGTACATTTAACTGAATGTGGGTTCAAGGAGACTTCTTAGTTGTCTCTTTAGTTTGTGATCTCATGTTTAATTTCCAAAATTATTAATATAAAAATATTGTGAATTAAACCATGAAAACGTGCATTAATAAGTGTTAATTTTAGTAAACATAAGTTTGAATTCAGTATGTAATTTTGAGTTTTTCTGTGCACAAAAAAAAAATTGCAATAAAAACAATATTTATCATTAAAATAAATTAAAATTTTAATTAAATACAATGCTAAATATATTCATTATTTTGTTCCTAAATTCATCCTGTAAAGTAGTGAAAAAAAATTGTTAGTAAGTAAGGAAACCACAAAAAAAAAAAAAACACAAATAGTTATTTTTTATTTCTTTTTACAGTATCATACAATTTAATGATAGTTCTTAACTTTCATGGACTTTAGCATTTTTTCTAATTCAATTAATTTAAAAATACACTTACATTATTGATTTCATGTGCAATTATTGCATGATTAATTATTAAAACAATAAGGTAAAAAATACGTGTAGTTGAGGGCTGCCTTCGTTCCTTTTAAAAATTAAAAAATAAATCCGCAAAAAGGATAGTTCGTAGTTTTTTACATACTGATAGAAGCCCACAACACTTTCACTAGTTCCAATATCTCAATGAAGTGAATAAAAATGTATTTTTAAATAATAAAAATTACATTTTTAAAAACAAATTTAATATAATTAAAGTACAATTTTATTAAACATCTAAATAAATACTTATAAAAATATTAATACAGCAAAAGAATAAATTTGTCCACAAATTATAAGTAAAAATATTTATTAAAAAAATTATTTATTTGACTATTTATTTTTTATTTTTATAAATATGTATTAATTAATAATCCTAATTAATTTAATTAATCGACTTTTGCTGCTCAATTTTGTGAAGGGTTTGACTCAGCTTGTTAAATTAAACATTGTCTAAAACATTTAAATATAAGAAACATGAAAACCAATAAAGTATCATAGAACATGTATTTTTTCAAAAATTAGTTCACTGACATGTTAAATAGATCGAATTCAAAAAATTCTACCATTCACCACTGTGATAGTTGAAGAGTAAAACACCATGTACTTTAGTTATCTTTACATTATTTTTTAATAAACATGATTTGTTTCAATTCTTAATTTTATAAAGGTGCCACTTTAATTATTATTTTATAAAATGAACCAATTTTAAGGTAAAAGAAAAACTGATTCGATCATAATATTTTTGCAGTTTAAAATAACATCAGAATTAATTAATTCAATTTAATCTTTAGCATTTTAAATTGGAATAGTCTTTTTTTTTTTTAGTAAATCAGTGATTTTGGTTTTTTTAAAGGGGTAACATTTTATTTTTGCCAGTAAACAACTAAAACTTTATTAATTATATAATCATAAAAAAATTGCTAAAGGCACTAAAATCACAACCTACTCTAATTAAAATTCAAAAATTAAATAATCTTATTTAAAAAAAAAATATCGCATTCAATTCAATATGTTATAAGTTAGTGTCTATTCAAAGATAGAATAAAAAACAGATAAAAAAATGTGGTTGTTTTTTTATTTATTTTGTTATCCAATAATTTGATTTTGTAAATATTTTAATCGATTTAACAGTTTATAATGGATTGAATTGTTTTTATAACATTCCTAATTAAAGTGTAAACAAATATTTCATATAAAATAAAAAATGTCAAAGACTATTTTTGGGATTTGTTTTAATCCAAAATTAGTCTAATGAACAAAACCCCTTGATTTTGACTGTGACATGTTTTCTCCACTCCTTTGTTGATGGGATGGTATATCTTGTCAAGCAAGAAGAATGAGAAAACCAGCATATAAATTATTCAAATTTGTCTTCTACTATTTTTTCTTGACATCATAAATGGAATAACAGAAGTTACTTCCTTTATTTTCAAATTGCATGACATATATAGTTTAAACTAACAATTTTAAAATAAAAAAGATTTAAAACTTATATTTTTATTATAAACTATTGAAGATAATTTAATTCCAGACAAAAAATTTTGATTTCTACAAAAGTAAAAAATAATTACAATTATTTGTGGCATATATGGATAAAATTGATATAAATAAAGAGGCAAAATTATATAAGGTTTTTAAAATAACAATGAAACTTTAATTTAATAAAAAAGTTTGAAACTTTTTATATAACCATTTATTAATATTTATTTTTGTTAAAGAAAAGGAAAAGTTGCCCCCTTCTCACCCAAAATTCACCGCTAGGGATATATATACTGTATAGTGATAGAAAAATATCAAATTTAATAAATGATAATTTTTATTTTAAAAGTTGTCATTACATAATTGTTGCGTTTAAATATATTTTTATTATATTTCTATCTGTTCTTTTATCTTATATTTTAATATAAAATGCTTATTCAGTAATAAATCATTTAAAATACTTAAAACATATATTTAACAAATAAAAAAATAATTCATTAACTACTAAATATATTAAATTATTATAATTTAATGTGTAATATCAAATTTTTTATCTGAATAAAAAAATTAAATATGTAAAAGATAAGATAAAAATAAAATTTTATATTTTTTAAAAAATAAACTTTAAACCTCGAATTAAAAAAAATTATATGTACAAAAAAATTATTTATAACTTCAATATCATATTTTTTTTATAAATCAAATTTAACTTATACCCTTCCTACTAATATTGCTTCCCAAAAAAGAGACAAATAAATAAATGTTCATTTTTAACTAATTATCAAAATATACGATTACAAAATTACATCACGCATACGTCAGGCCATGAGCACCAAAAGGACCGAGGAGGGATTAAATTAGAACGAAGGGTGATTCAGTAAATTTGTTGAAGAATAAAAAATAATAGAAAAATGAAATATTGGAATTCTAAGCTGGAAACTTGGGAGTGGAAAAGAGACCTGAAACTGAAAGAAAGAGCAAAAACACCAAAACTTTCCCCTCTCTCTCTCACCCCAGCCATGAGCCTCTTCGGTATAGGAAGGTCAGTGCCAAAAGGTTTCTGTTTTTACTGCAATTCATACTTCCCAACTTTCAATCTTCCACCTTTCATTCTTTTCATTTAATGGCTTTTCGTTCTATGATCTGATCACTGATCTGGTCAGAATTTAAACGGGTACCTTATTGTTCAGTGAATTTTTTTAATCTCGATCGTGTTGTAGCATCCAATTTGACTTTCATGTATATGAATATGAGAAAATTTAGTGGGCAGTACTATTATGTTTTCACTGATCTATTGTTAATTCATTACACTCTTTGATTACCCTCAATAGGAAACGGAGTGGAATTGTTTCATGCATGTTTGGGGGAATAGGTTATTTTGGGGAAATAATTTCTTTTTCTCCAAACGGAATAGATTAAGCTAAGTTGGCTTAACTTGCTCAAAGTGTGGTGGGTCAGATATATTTAAACATAAAGGAGGCTAATTTCTATTTTTACTAGAAGACTGAAGCACTTGTTAGTTTTTTTTTTTTTTTTTTTTTTTTTTAATGTTTGTGTGATATCTTTTAAAATAAGTTGTAATTACTTTGTTTATCCAATAGCATAATTTTGGATTTGCCTGGATAGTAAACTTTCTTTTTGAAGTTTCAGGAAGAATAACTGTGCGAGGTTTTGTGAAAGAGCTTTGTTTGTCTTGTTTATGTTTTCATCTTTGTCCTGCTGAACATGATATCTAATTAATCTATCTATTATTTGAATCTAAGGAGCTTATATTTTGATTCTCTCCTCTCTGTTCTTTTGTCTCTGTGGCTACAAATAAATTTTAAAAAAATTATTCAATGAAATTTCTACAATATTGTTCCTCCCTTTAAGGACTTTTTCCATTTTTTATTTGAAATGGTTTTTTCATAGATTTTGATTTGCTGTCCTCTTATCATTCTATATTCTAACTCTGGCTCTTAAACTCTGAGGAGATTTTCAGCATATTTTAAGTACTGATGAGTAAACATGTCTTCCTTGCAATGTCATGAGTGACACATACAAAATTTGTTTTTATCTGATATTCCCTTTTGACCAAGTGAAGAGCATTTGTTCCTCATACAACCTAATACGAGCTCATTTCTGGAAAAATAAGTGTTGTAAGGCAGCTTAAAAATATTATTGACTATTCATCATTTCTTCACTGCCACAAGAGTCAGTACTTTCATGAAAACAAATTCTTGAATCTTTAAATTCTTCCTAACTTTAATATGAAGATGACAATGTTTCAGTCGTTACCACTCAATTTATGGTCTGCACATTTCCTTCATCTCTTCTAGGTCCTATTATTTGATCAATAATCCACACTTCTTTATCATTTCAAAGCCGTGTAGACCACACTTACCCTTCTTGTCTTCTTTATGGACATCAACCTAAGTTGGTTTATTGTGGTGACAGAGACTGCTTGATCACTACTCATATTTGGCCAGCCCTTTTTTATTTAATTATTTGTTGATTATTTGGCAACTAATTCAATAAAATGTTTGTATAATTAGGCCATTCAAGTTTATTGGACATCCCCCTCTCCCTAAATAGTCACAAATGTGTGGTAATCACGAATTAAGCTTCCCAACACAAATCGTCATTCTTAAGAAGTTAATTCTTAACTGTAGAGAAATAACTATTGCTATAAGTGCAACTTTGCTTTATACTGGTGCTCTTGTCACAGGTGCAAAAGATGTTGATGAATGTTTTAGTAATTCAATTTAGTTTGATTCTCTTCCATTCTTTGTTGGTAATATACCTGATATTATTCTGCAACAGAAACCAGAGAACATTCCGCCCTAAAAAGAGTACTCCTTCTGGAAGTAAGGTTGGTTCCTTTTGTTTTTCAGGGATCCTTTTTTTAGATATTTTATTCAATATAATTTATTAATTTAAATTGTTCTTGAGTATTTTAATCTTTGTCTCTTCATTTAAAGCCTAGGGCCTTGGCATTATTAGCTAGTCAGTCTTTCATTCATTATTTTGTGCATGTGCACATGGGGGTGAGGGGATAGTGGAAGGCCTTACATTAATTATGACCCTGCAAAATAAATCCCAATAAAAGAAAATCTTTTAGAGTGCTCTAAGCTCTAAAATGTTCTTTTATTAAATCATGTTTCATATCTTAGAAATACAATGTTAAAAGGGTGGGAAAGGGAACACATTTAGAAGTAAAATAGATTGGTCTGTGACCCATAAGCGGCTACTTTTAGGCAGTGAATATACAGGAAATGGATTTACATATTATACCCAATGTATGTCATCTTCAATGCAAAAGTACATCAACTGGATTGATTTTGAAGTTGTAAGGATATAATTTACAATATTACCTTGTAATGCATGGATTCTCCAAAGTTGATGATGTTTCTCTGTTCACCATACATGTGTTACAACAGCATCTGCCAAATTTTTGACATCTGTGTGTTAATTTTTGGTACAAAATTGTGTGGATATGTCAAGCTGGCTACTTTGTTAATTTTGAATTGTGACCTTAGCCGTGATTATGTACGAGTTAAACATACTTTTTAAATATATTGATATAATGTAGTTTTTTATACAAATCACATCTTCCAATTCCTGTTTCCTGATTTTTTTTTCGAAAATTGTCATATTGATGAATTATATTTACAATTCCAATTTCTAGAGCACAAGATTGTCAAATCCCTTGATTGTTATAATTTCAATTTCTACTGACTTCTTGTGATTAATGTGAGTAGGGGAAAAGGAGTAATTGGATGGTCTATCTTAGGTTTTCTAAGATTCACCCTGCTGCAATGGAAGATGAACATAATTCTCTGCTAATTACTCTTTTATTATTATTATAATTATTGCAGGGAGCTCAGCTTAGAAAACATATTGATGCCACATTGGGTAGTGGAAATCTGAGGGAAGCAGTAAAGCTACCTCCTGGGGAGGATTTAAATGAGTGGCTAGCTGTTAACAGTAACTATTTTCTCTCTAAAGCACTGTCAAGAGCAGTTTATATTTTCGTTGAAGTTTTCTCTTGCCTTTTATCCCCTAGTTTCCTCATTTGCATATTCATGCAATTCTGAAATGCAGTACTCTGACTTTTTTTTTGTTGGCCTACATTTTAGCTGTTGATTTCTTCAACCAGGTGAATCTGCTCTATGGTACCCTAACGGAGTTTTGTACTCCTGAAAATTGTCGGACAATGTCTGCTGGACCCAAGTATGGCATGTTTAACTGATTGATTTCATTGTTTACCTTTCTTTATGACGGGAAAAACATTTGTATGCATTTAGAAATACAGTCAATGATATTCTGTCAATTATCCTAGCTGTTGAATGAGAAAATCACTCAGCTGCATGTTTATTGTGTATCTATTATCGCTAGTCAGCGGGTAACTAACTGACAATAAAAATAAGTTCAATTTGTTGTTTAAACTTATATCATTTTGTCATAAATTTTTAACTCCTTGTGAGCATCCCCTCTTAGAAGAAGACTTTAGTTTTGGTTTCTAACTGTTTTGATAGTTGCTATTATTACATGCTGTATGCTTTTGGTGATTTTGTTCATAAAAGGGTATGCAGGTGCATAAAAATTAGCAACTATCAATTATGTCTTATTTTTTGTTATATATATATATATGTATATTTTTTTGTGGCTGTCTAAATTTTATGACGTATGTATTAACACTATTTTAGGTAAAGAAAAAAAAAACTTTTTGCTTAGAGATGCTAAAGTTATCATTTTGTCGTGTGTTCTTTTCTTTGGTTCAATGTTCCTGCAAAATCATCGTAATTCAGATACTCATGCCAGTTTTTCATGTTCAAGAATCTAGACATTATATAGTAATGAGTGAGTTTTAGACTGCCTTTATGGAAGTACATCAAATCAAATTACTTTACGTGCAAATGTTTTTCTGATAAACATCATTTCTTTAATGCTAATGACAATTCCAGTCACCTGTTCATTCGAAATTCATTTGTACTACCTTTTATGTATTTGTAGCTCTTATGCTGTCTTGTCCATTCCATGAAAACTTTAGGTATGAGTATAGATGGGCAGATGGAGTACAAATTAAGAAACCTATTGAGGTTTCTGCTCCAAAATATGTAGAGTATCTAATGGACTGGATTGAATCACAGCTTGATGATGAATCCATATTCCCCCAGAAGCTTGGTGAAGATTTATATTTTCTTAAAGATTCTCTGATCATCATAATGTTTATTTTGTACCATAATCTTATTAAATCATGTAGGTTCACCATTTCCTGCCAACTTTAAGGAAGTCGTGAAGACAATATTCAAGCGATTGTTCCGTGTATATGCTCACATATATCATTCTCACTTTCAGAAAATTGTGAGCCTCAAAGAAGAGGCCCACTTAAACACTTGCTTCAAGCATTTTATACTCTTTACCTGTGTAAGTCTCTCTCATACACTATCAGTTATAATTTCTGTATTAGATCTTCATTTAGAGGTTTTTCAATGTGTTTTAAACATACACCATATTTTTATTTATTTTTTTGCCCAAAGGCTATTCAAAACTCTCTTTTCTTTAAAACATAAAACTAATAAGCAATTGTTATGCAGGAGTTCGGGCTGATTGACAAAAAGGAGCTGTCACCCCTTCAAGAGCTTATAGAAACCATAATCGTTCCATATTAGATTATATGAATTGGGACCCAACTTATCCTAGGAAAAGGCATAACTATTTGACTTCAGAAAGCCTCGTTGTATTTGTGTGTTACATGTGCTTGGGAACAGGATCCATGTTATCCTTCATAGCTTCCACAAAAATCATATTATGCAATGGGATATACATATAAGAAAAATGTTAATTTGTAATGGCTCATATATACCAATGAAGACCATACTTCATGTTCGATGCTTTAATATGAAGTTGGAAAGGTCGTTACTGGAATAATGTTTATTGTTAATATTTAAATGTCAATCATTTAGTTTCCTATGCCGATTGCAATAATTTTTAATATGGCAAATTGCTTAGTTTTGAAAATTGCACATGTATGTATATGCACGTTGGAGACTACGCACAAATAAAAATGAGGAAATAATTGTTTCATGTAAATTGAAAAGGAGGGATTGTAATTTTCAAAAGGATTTAATAGAAAAAAATTATGAGAAAAATTGTATATCTGTTACATTATAGTTATAGAAATATAATAGTTATCTCTTTTAATAAAATTTTACTTATATTAATTGCTTATTTTCGGTAGGTCAACATTTCGTTTGAAAATTTGGTTGAAAATGAACATATTTGAGCCGATTCTACTGATTTTATCGGTTGTCGCATCTTTCAATGGATGTGAAAAGGGTTGAAGAGAAGAAAACTAGAGGGCATATATTTAAAATATTTTTTGCACGAAAGGAAAGAAGTTAAAGAAATATATGTAATGTTTTTTTAAAGAAACTAAAAAGTATTAAAAATTGCATCATAAAAAGAAAGTAGCCAGCAGCCATCAAATGCTCAATCAATGAAGGCATCATGGCATAGCTTTTTGATTATTTATTCTTCTGTGAAATAATGGTCCTGGTAATTTGCAACGTGAGTTTAGCAAATGCATCAAATGCCATCATCACAAACAAAAAGTGACGAAGGAAGAATGAGAATATGATCCAAGTGGACTTCCCTACTATTTCTTGTAACAAGAATCAAAAACTAAAATCAGTTTGTAATCATATGCCAGAGAAAAGAATTCAATGTTCCTTTAATATCCGATTCCTATAAATTATTGCAGCACAAAAATGATTTTTTTTTTTGGGGGGGGGGGGGGTGTTACTTTTCAATTTTCAGTGATCATACATGCATGAACCTTGACTTCAATATACAAACGTTCTATAAGAGAGGAAAAAAAAAGCAATATTTCTTCAGTCTTCATCTGATTCATCATGAGTTGTATGCAAGCTATTAACTTCAGAATTTCCATATCTTGAAGCTGCAAAGCCATATGAAGCCACAGTTCCAACTAAGACCACAAGGACCGAAACAAAAAGCTGAAAGTTAGCAAGCAATTCACCACGAACTTCACTATCACTTGAGTTACACGTGACACTATTCTCCCTGAGCTTACAACCTTTTGGCATCATAGGGCCGTAAAGAACAAAGGCAGTTTGATAGAACCAAATGCCTTGCAGTGCTATTGCAATGCCATTACATAAATCCACTGGAAAGTTTGTAGGCAAAAGGGCTCCACCAACTGAAGATAATATACACAGTCCAACCAAGAAGACAAGGAGGGTGTGGTAATATCCCTCAAGGCCTTTGTGTGTTGTTGAATGGAAGTAGAATAGAAGATACTCTGCACAGAATGCTGTGGCAGCAATCAAACAAAGAGCACCTTCTGGCAAGGGAAGAAATCTATGCAAGAAAAAATCACAAAAGGGGAGGGCGGTTAAAAAGATATAATAAGATGCTTCAAAGAAATTGATAATTTTTTCATGCCTAGTAAACTACAGATTATGAAATCAAATATACAATCAAGCATCGAGTGCAAAAATGATAGATAAAAAAAGAGTTCAAGATGCCGGATTATAAGAAATGCATGGATTTGGAAAGGTATAGATCTGTAGTAATGGAACATAATGAGCAGTATCAAACATTTGAGATCGTTATAAATTTTCATAGCCCCCAAATAAATAATAATTCAGTGAGTAAATGAATCAGTAACTACTAACTAATTAGAGCAAACCAAACACAACTGTAAAATTTGTCCTATGAAAACTGTATGGGAAGTGCAATGTGCCACAAGGAGCAAAGGAAAAAAACGTAGCTTCATTACTAGGACAACCTCTAGAGAGACAGCTATAGGAAAGCATGTAATGGTCATCAGATATACTCTGTAGAAGCAACAATTTTTGACTTGAAAGTTAAATTGCGCAGACCATGGACTTATTCGAGCTTTACTGCATGATTTGCGGTTATCAATAGTATGGCTTATCTATATTACCAATTTATTAACTGTTCATCAGAATCCAATTCTTTTCATTAGTTTCAATAATATAGCACTTAAAACGTCAATTTCATGACGAAGTAAACTTGTTACATCGTGACTTTTGACAACCATTTTGCACTACTTTACCTCTTGTTTAATTTCGAAAATAAATAAAACTCAAGGAATGAAAAGGAAAATTTACCTGCTGATAAAAAAATCTAGAGTCGGTCATCATCCTTTTAGAGTTCTATTGAATCACTCAAAATTAATACTGCATACTATTGTTTATATCTCTTACTATTATCTTTTCCGTATACATGCATCTAAAAAATACACACAAAATGTTATGGAACACCTAAAAATGTTCACTTTTAGCGGTGTATCAAACATTTTCTTTATTTTAAACATTCGAAGAGGTAGACAAAGTAAAATCAAGATATGGATTTATTAGACTCAATAACCTGGGCGGATTAATTATGACCTAAACAATCTTAATTCTTCAATAATAAATAACATTTAAATTGTATAATAGATAATTTACCCTAGAGAGAGAGAGAGAGAGAGAGGAACTGACCTGGTCTTTTGGGTAAGTAGTGTAACACCACCGAAGATGAAAAACATAAGAAGCATTCCTGCGTGCTCAAAGTCATTCATGTGAGAGGGGTTAAGGACTCCATCAACAAAAAACTTGAGGTGTGTTGAATACAAGAGCTCGATGCACAAGTCAATGAAAGCACCAATTGCAATAACATATAGCTCAAGGTGCTTGAGCTTCCCATCAAACCCTGGCACAGGATTCCACACCCTCACTTGAAATGCCTTAGGATTCCTAACATACCTCACCACAGAACCCCATATATGCCACACACCAACTAGAAGAAACAATGTCCCTGGCAAAGCATGACCCTTGAAAGATCCCATGGTTATGATGATTAATTTTCACCACTCTCCAAAATATATCTCTCTAATATGGTTTCTTAGCTGTACAAATCAGATAGATGATCTGTGACAGATCTCACTTCATGAACCTACCAATTAATCCTGTTTTGAATAAAGACACCATCAGTTTTCAAACATGGAATAGCAGCTTTTTTTAGACAGTATCTTCTTATATATTATAATAATATATCAATCATAGACTTTGCGTGCGTTTGGAAACATGTCAAAATTAGCACGCACTTCAAAGTTTATGCTTCATTGTAGTTTGTTCAAGAGCTTTTCTTTTACAAGCGGAACCAATAAGGAAACCTTCCAAGTTCAAAAGATGTCCTCCAAAACCCTTGAATTTTGCAGAGACACCAACGAGGCTGGTACAGTGGTTAAAGAGATTCACTTGAAAAGGAGTGATTTTCAGAGTCAACAAAAATTTTCATTTTAAAGGAGAGAAAGTTGATCTCATTTACACAACCCCATCACAAAATCAAAACAAATCAAAGAAAAACTTTCACAAGACCAGCCAAAAAAGTCAAAAGCTGGAAATTTTGAGTGATAAAAAAAACAAAAAACGCAGCAAAGAGGAAAATTTTAGAGAAGGGAAAGGAAGAAGAAAAGCAGGGAGATCCATCAATATATGGGAAAAAATCACATAAACTCTCTCTAACCCATCTGGTATGGTACTAATGGTTAAATCAAAAACCATTTTTTTCCTTTTCCTTTCACCTTGTATGCATATCTAAAATCTAATACCAATAGAGATAGATTGTGTAAGTGGGCATGAAAGCTGAGATTTTTATAAGCCATATCAGATGAATGATTATGCACTTTTCACTTTGGATAATGGGGTTATGAAAAAAAGGCATAAACATAACCATAAAGTAAGAAAATAATGATGACAATTAAAAAAAAGAGGGTGATTACTGATGACTCACGGTGGAGTGATTGGTTTGGATGCAGAGAGTACAGTCACCCATTGTTTCTCTCTCTCTCTCTCGATTAAAAAAGCTACGTTCTCACAAAATCACTGAATTTAATAAGCAGAGACAAGAAAAAGTAGAAGATTTGATTGCGCAAACTGCAAAGAGTGGTATGATGGTGCGTTTTGTGGGATCTGAAACCGATGGCTATTTGTTTTGTGGGGTGAAAAAAAAAACAAGGGTTGAAGGCAGCACTTGGGTGAAACAACGACAAACAACAACGTAGTTGCATCGGCCACGGCCAACAAGGGTATCTTTTTTCAACCTTTTTTGAATACCCATGGGGTTACGTAACAAACTCAAGTCAATTAGTAACATGTTTTTATTATTACTTTGAGAGAAGTGAACGTATATCAATAAATTAATGTGTTTATTTATATAATTAGTGAATATTTTATTAATATAAAATTTATAATAAAATTAATGTATTTAAAAATAAGTTTTTATTTTTATACTTTAGGTCATCAAATATTTTATTACGGTAAATCCGAGAAGAAAAAAAACGCAAGCCAATTTGGACCTTTTGATTGTTCATTTATTTGTATTTTAAACAAAGTGTTCCAATCTAGCCTGGCGCGTTTGCATTTCCATGTTACTCAAACGGGGGTAGGCTGACATGGTAGGAAAAGTCTTTGTTTTTTAAAAATTAAATTTGCCTTAAAGTAAAAATATATATTTATTTTAAATTAAATAAAAATAAATCACTAAAAAAATATAATTTAAAATATATTATTATATAACTAGGGTAGAAAAAACAAATTACTCAACCCATTCGAATTAGCTCACTATATACATGTTAAAAAAAATATTAAGTTATAATATTTTTTATTAAAAATAATTTTTTTAGTTAAATAAAATTAATATAAGCAGAAAATTTGATTTTAAAATTTAAATATTTAACATTATGAAAATAATACTCAAAATATACTAAACTCAGTTTTTTGGAATTTTTATAAATTTAATTTACATCAAATTTAATTAGGTCATGTTAAATAAATTTAAAATTAAAATTAAAGCTTAAATTTTGTATTTACTAAATAAATTAAGTATAATTTAATTGAATACTCATTTTACCAACTCTATGACTTTTTTTTGTCTTGGCTTGTGATGAGTGCAGGCCACCGGTTGGACCTGTAGATTTGGTCAACTCGGCCTAGCCAGTGTTGACTCCACTTTCGTTCTTTTGTTGTAACTCAACGGCTCATGTTTTCATATCATCGGTCAGCGTTCATTTCTATTACAGTCTTAAAATAAACTGTAAATTTTAAATAATTATTATAAAAATTGATAATTGTTATCAATATAATATATCAGAATTCAATGATAATATAAACCTGTTCACACTATCATAAATTTTAATTTTTATCAATAAAGAAATGATTAGTTCAAAATTTAATGAAAGTACACAAAATATACCAATTCTTACGTCAAGTTCAACCAAGAGCAACGCGTAATACGCATAATATATATTGCTATAATAAAACCGACACACAAATATTAAAAGAATTAATGTTCATAATAATCTCACAGTGTAATCTGAAAAAAATGATAAAACTATTAAAATGGTTAACCTAACACGTAGTTTGTTGTCATTCCCGCGTCACGATTTGGAAAATGGGCATCAACCATTCGACCTCCTTGCAATGATAGTCTTTACAATTTCAAAATATCAAAATTTATTGAAAGACATAAAATAAATTCAATTAAACGATGGAAATAGAATAGTATATATAGAAGCACAAGTTCGAATTAAAGGTAACACAATCCAAAAGTAAAATGAAATACTTTTTCTATTTTATTATTTGAAAACTTTATGATGGAATGAGAATTTTATTTCATTTATTATTTAAAAAGTAAATAGAACAAAATGAGTTTTAGTTTTTTAATCACACATTGAAAACACTAATTTTATTTGTTGTGCATTTGTTTTTAATAACCACTTTCATTTTAAAATAATATTTTTTAACATGATAAACTAGGAGTTTTGTGTGTTGGGCTTTATTAGCATCTCTGAGAATTATAATTAGCCATGCAAATTTTTTTAAGCGTAAACCTCAATTTTGTCATCACCAATTAATAATTATTTCCTTGCAATATGGTTTTAAGCTTTATTGTCTAATTGGATGCACTGTTATTTTATGCCATGCATTTTTAGAAAATGACGATCAAGTTTATTCAATATTATGAAATAGGCAATCTACGTGGAAAAGGGGTGAGGTGGCTGAGAAATGACGTTGAAATAATTTTTAAAAAATGACAAAATAATATTTTATTATAAAATTATTTACTTTTTCATTCTATTGTTCCCGAATTTAAAAGGAAAAAAAAAAAAAAAAGAGAGTTAATAATATAATGTCTTTGAAAACGATCGTTAACCTCCTTTCTTCTTTCAGCATTGATGGCCTCTACAAAGCGATGGAAAGCTACTTTCATTTTGCAAAGATAGAAATGCCAAAAACTCTTAAATAACCTTTTGGTACAACGTAGAGGAATCACATAATTGCTTCATCTCTGTCGTTGTCTGGCATGTTAACCCATCGTTTTTATTTTATTCTTTTAATCAAATTAACATTCATCAATATATAATCATCCCTTCAAATGTGTTTCTTAACCACTGCTAACACTAATTTGACATTAACACTGAGTCTAACACACATTTATTCATGCTTCATCTTATCCTTCTAAATTAAACTCATCACTCCACAGCTGTTACAAGAATTGTTATTCTTTTCACCAATACTAATTGCAATACGCAGCATGTGTGCAAATGCGCGAGTTAAAAAAAGTAGGTAGAGTTTGTATTTTAGCTTTTGTATAGAAACATCAACCATCTCCATAGTAAAGTATAATATCTCACTCCCAAATGTATTTTTTTAAAATAATAATTTTTATAATCATATTAATAATAAAAACATTTTACGTAATGTTTTAAAATTAAAGTGGTATGAAATAAAAAAGTGTTTGTTGAGTGAGCAGAAGAGTGTGAGGGTAATATGTGGTGAGCGCATAAATGAAATCGAATTCCTAATCCCACTACAGTGAATATAACTGCGTAAATGAGTGGGAAACAAGTGCGACAAAACAATGACCATAATCCCAATACAAACAAATATAAAACCCTCTCAAATCCAAGGCCATATCCGTCATCTCAAAAAAGCAAAATCACGTGGGGCCCATACCCTTTTTCATCACGTACTCCTAAAACAACAATTAATTAATCGTAATTAAGATTAAACTCATCTGCTCTGGTCCGGTCTAGAAAGAGAGTACGCCACCTCTATTCAAAAATAGGCAAAGTGTCACGGCGCCAACACGCATTTTACCCACACGGCCCAATCAACTCATTCCACGTGTCATTTTCTTCTCTCCGTCACAGCCCCTCTTTTTTCTAACTTACGTGGGATCTCCCACTTGCGCTACTTAGAATCTCTTCTTCAAATTCTCACTCTCTCTCTCTCTCTCTCTCTACCGTTTCTTTTATACTTCGTCGTTTTCCGGATCCATCGTCGCCGATCGAACTCCGAGGAGAAAAGGAAGGGTTTCGAAAATTAGGGAAGAACAACTGCAGCTAGTGCCAATGCGGAATTCTAATTTTGATTCGTAACCTCGCCAACGCATAGTGGAATCGCCGGTTCATGATCCTCGCGCCGGCGATGACGCGTCTGGTAACTTAGCTCGCAACTGATCTCGCCGAAGCAGGGATTATTCTTCTCCAGCTTCTGGCCGGTGCCGCTTCCAATTTGGTCCGTTTTTGGTTTACGAATTTTGGAATTTCCGTTCCGGTGGAACGATGTCGTCGAAGGTTGTGTACGAAGGGTGGATGGTTCGGTATGGCCGGAGAAAGATCGGTCGATCGTTCATCCACATGAGGTACTTCGTGTTGGAGTCGCGTCTGCTCGCGTATTACAAGAGGAAACCGCAGGATAATCAGGTGATTGTACGTTTTTTTTTTATCTTAATTTTTTGGATTAATAGATAAATTTCGATTAGTTTTTTTTTTTTTTTTTTTTTGCTTTAATTTTCGTTCGATTATTAATTTTCACTATCTGGAATTACCCTTTTTTTTTGGGGGGGGGGGGGGGGATGGGGAATTTGCGAGATTGCTTTTCAACTTTTTTGCTGCTCGAGAACTTGACAACATGAACTGTTTTTTATGCTTTTATTAGGTTCCAATTAAAACGCTGCTAATTGATGGTAACTGTAGAGTGGAGGATAGAGGCTTGAAGACCCATCACGGACACGTGAGTTCTGCAATGAAACACACACATACCCGCGCACGCATGCACACGTGCATTTGTTTTGTTGGTAGTGATGCGTGCTTTGTGAGACTTCTGGTCTTGAAATTATCAATTGACATGGACTGTGCTTATTCTATGTTTGGTATGCATGGAAAGGGAACTTTTGGTTTTGCATGTATCAACTTTTAACGTGATCAGGAAATTGAATGCACGGAATGGAGGCTAATGAATTATTGGTGCGAAGGGATGTTGTGGAATGGTTTATAATGTGTAATGTATGCAAAGGTGATTCGTCAACACCAATGGCATTTAGTAAAACAAAATAAAAATGCACCTGTACATACATAATTTTATACACATGAAAATTCACAGCCCTTTGTGTACCAAAAAGCCCACTCCAACTGTAGGTAGACAATGCAAATTATTCCTTGAATTAGAGAAACACACAAGGCCCTAAGGATAAAATGATATGAACTGGCAGTATATTATTTGTATTAATCGTGTTCATTACTATCATTTTGTTTATAATCAAACCTTTCAAGCTGAGTGATTCACTAGAATGAAAGGTATGTGTGTTCACCAACACCAACTACTGGGACTGGTAACCAGATTTTCCTTAGTGATCATGTAAAGATGTCAGAAATTCTTCCTTTTTTTTTTTTTGTTTGTTTGTTTAGTGAATGATATCAAAAGAAGGAAGTATGTGAAGAATTTTGGTAGCATGTTTTTTCACCTTCATGTAAAATTGAATAAAACAATTTGACCACAGATGCTACTTTGGAAGTGGCATGTTGCGTTTTGGCAGTTGAATTCGTAGTTAAATGTAACTTTCTTTAAATTATTAAAAGATTTTCCATCCTAACAATGATTTTGTTGTCTCTATAATTTTGTCAGTGATTATTTATTTCCTTTGTGCAGATGGTTTATGTTTTGTCTGTTTACAACAAGAAAGAAAAAAACCATCGAATTATGGTGAGTGGATTTTTTTGACATTCATGTATACAGCATATATTTATACCCTCTCTATCCATAATTACTGTTATGCCACAGTTGTTTTTTTTCCTTTTATGTTATAATCTTACTGTTTCTGAGTATTTTTATTACTCTGGTTGTTACGGCAGATGGCAGCATTTAACATACAAGAGGCCCTAATCTGGAAGGAAAAAATTGAGTTTGTCATTGATCAGGTCTGTTTCATCAGATTGGAAAATCGTATTATGTTATTAAAATATGAATCAATATCCATATTCCTTGATGTTTATATGTAGGCTTAAAACATGAAAACCATTTTCTTGATACATGGATGAAACAATGCTTTGCAATCTTACTTTGTAAATTCATCTTAGTAGAACATGCTTTCATGTTGTGTGAGTTGATGCTATTGAACTTCGATGCATGCAGCATCAGGGAGCACAACCATCAAATGGTAACAAATATATTTCTTTCGAGTACAAATCTGGGATGGACAATGGGAAGACAGCATCTTCCTCCGACCGTGAAAGCCAGTAAGTATTTCTGTGCTTTGCTTTTTTCCACCAACAGTTTGTATAAGATGACTATATGTAAAGTTTACCTGCTTTTTATGTGCTATTGTTTCATTTGTTGTTGAATCATGTCTGTCTTCCTTCAGATTGTTTTCTCTCATTCCAATTTCCATTCTCTGGAGATCCTACTAAAATAATTGACTAAGACATACTGCAATATGATTTAGTTGTTTAGGCAATTTTTATTGCACTGCTGAGCAAATAGATCCACTGTTGATATTGTGGGCTACCAATGTTGTTGGGCATATATTCATAACATCCATTACATGTTTTAAATCACCAGGTTCAGTGCTCAGGAGGATGAAGATGAACCTCACCCAAATTTATTAAGGAGAACAACAATTGGAAATGGTCTACTTTGTTTCTCTACAGCTTGTGGGCTTGCAATTACTCTATTATAATCTATGTTTAACTTTTCCTTTTAAAAAGATGCAGGTCCTCCGGAATCAGTTTTTGACTGGACACGGGAAATAGATTCAGATTTGTCAAATCAGAATATCAATAACCAAGCATTCTCAAGAAAGCATTGGCGTCTTTTACAATGTCAAGATGGTTTGCTACATTTGTTTACATGATAGAGCAATTTACAGTTGTGATTACATAAAAAAAAAATTATTCTAGGGATATACTCTAGTGTTTAAATGATTGGATATGTTGTAATTGTATAAACTGAATTGATTTTCTTTCTGGAATTGGCAGGACTTCGTCTTTTTGAAGAACTTCTTGATGTTGCACAAGATGTTGACTACCTTGTGCGTTATTTCCTATCTCTCTTAATTTTCATGGTGTACTTCATGTCATAGGATATTTTGGAAAACATAATCATCTTCAATTTGCTTCTTTGTGTAGCCAAGGAGCTGTAGTAGAGCTATGAAGGCCGTAGGTGTTGTGGAGGCAACTTGTGAGGAAATTTTTGAACTTGTGATGAGCATGGATGGTACACGGTTTGAGTAGGTTTTCTGCTGAATTACTACTGTTTTTCTTTTTTTGTTTCTGCATATTTTTGGTTGTCATGTAGGATGTATGGGCTTTGTGATATTTCTTGTTTCTGGAGAAATATTGTTGTGATGTATGAGAGAGCGAGTAGACATGACACTTTATGAGATTGTGATGTCATCCAATATTACTTTTAGATAGAAACAATTTGGATAAAGTTCTTAACAAGTATGTATAGGAGAAGAAAATAAAATGAATTAAGGAGGTAAATGAATCAAACTTATCTCTTAAGTTAAAATCAACTTATTTATCTCAACTTTCTCAGAGACTCCCTCATCCAATTTTTCCGTAAGCACCTCTCAACTTAATAGAGTTTGGTATTCTTGCCTTGGAAAAGTCTTAACACTAGGGTTTTACAAATGAAATGCTCACCCAAGCTAGAATCTAATCCAAACTGGGCCATTTTCTACTAAGTCCTCGACAGTGTAGTCAAAGTCAAAGGAACCATAAGGCATACCTAAAGCACTGAAACAATGCTCCCAAAGTGGTAATATATTCTTGTCACCTTAGGTGTGCCCTTCTTGTTAATGCTAGGAATGCCTCTTGTATCCTATCAATAACAGTAAAATGCTCTGGAAGCAAGACCATCTAATTTGTAACTAAGGTGCTAAATGGGATTAAATTGTCAGAATGTTAAGACTTCAACTAGGGGACATTGGTCAAGGATAGAAATGAGGCATTGCTATGTTATAACTAGTGATGAATGGGGCATTGTTGGAGATGACAGCTACTTGCATATTTTTGTGCTATTTCTAAGACTAACAATAAATTTTTTTCCGATGGATGTTGGAGTAACGGGAGATAAGAATGTTAAAATGGAAAACTTGAGTGGAAAACAACATAGGATAAGAATATGGGATTATGAATTGGGGTAATACCTATTGAGAAGATGATAGACTCTTGCCAAAGATGATTCAGTCATGTGAGGTAAAGAGTTGGCCAATTACAATTAGATTCTAGTGTGAGATTCAAAAACTATAATGATTAGCTTTTGTGGTGTGATTCTCGTATTGAGGTTCTTTTCAATGAACAATAGGGGCCATGGTGTGAAAAGTGGATCAAGTGGAAGATAGTTACATTAAAAAGGGTAGAGGAAGACCAACAAAAGGAAAAAAAAGGTGAAAAACCATTTGAAAAAACCTTAATCTGAATAAATTTTTGAAAGTTTGGTTTCCACAGAGCTCAATTATGTCCTATGATCCATGTAACTGAGCTGACCTAGTGAGTTAAGGCATGGTTGTTATTATAAATGGAAAACACTGCTGTTAAATATATGTTTTCATTATTAAGACCATTCTGTCTGATGAGGATTGTGAGGCACGAATTATTTATTTTTTGACTTAAAGATCAGAGGCGTAATTGGTTTGAAACCCCTCTATTATCTTTTCCCTAGTTGTGAAATAGATATGGAGCTGAATACAATTGATGCACTGGGATGTGTGACAAATTGAGTCAAAGAGAATGAAAACATAAATTGGGCTGTTGAATAATTTTTGGAAAACTTAGCTGGACTCTTGACACCATATTGTGAGTTTCAGAAATTGTTCTCAGCTATCATCTGTTCAGTTAAATTAAAATTTAAAACCATTCACCGTATACGCAAAAGTTAAACTTTGTGAATACTTACCGGATGGCAGGTAGAACTTCTCATGGGGACCTAGAGCAGGTAAAGGATGCTTTTAATCTGTAGTGATTAGGGTGGGGAAATACAGAAAAGAAGGAAGTTTTTTTAGTTCCTGACGTTTGATGTTCCATAATTCTTTAAATATTGATTCTGCAGAAAACTTTTGCTTGCCTCTAATGATTTGCATGTCTACAGATGGGATTGCACTTTCCTACATGGTAGTTTAGTTGAGGAGGTGGATGGGCATACAGCAATTCTTTATCACCGACTTCAGCTTGACTGGTTCCCAATGTAAAGATAATCTAACTTCTATACCATCTATAGTAATTTGTAGTTTATAGTTTCACTAGAGTTAACTTGATGTATTATTTTTTGTATATATGAAAGCATGATTTATGGCTGGATAAATGATTAACAAATGGTTGCACATCCACAAAGTAAAATAGTTAAATGACTGTATTGACCCAAACTGTATGCATTTATCATGGCAGGTTTGTATGGCCTCGTGATCTTTGTTATGTACGTTACTGGCGCCGAAATGATGATGGAAGTTACGGTAGGAATTTGCTTTCCTGGTTCTAAGTTTTCAGTACATGCTCAGGGGATTTGCTAACATTTACACTTGCTAAGGAAATAAAAGTAGAGAGTATTAAGTGAAACTAAATAATTTATTATACTGGGAATTCAAAAACATATAATACTTTGATTAAAGTAATTAAGATCATTTCAAAGAGAGTATCAAATCCTCCTTAACTAATACCCTTTAGGTACTTGTTATCAAGATCCTACTGTGTTTGTTATTTTTGTAGTTTGTGTTGATGTTTCTTCTTCTTGCAGTTGTTTTATTTCGCTCTAGGGAACATGAGAACTGTGGTCCACAGCCAGGGTGTGTTCGGGCACATATTGAGAGTAAGATTCAATTCTTTATAGATCTGACTCCATCCTTCAAGCTCAAGAGAGTGGGATTGATCTACATTTTCAATGGTTCTCAATGTCCTCAACTTATTATGTCATTGGATTGTGCATATGACCTCTCTGGTGTTTTGCCAACAGTTATCTTAAGGGCAGTACCTCTTCTGATTTGTGTGGATCAGGCAGCCTTGTTTTTTTCAGACTTTGTTGTTTTTCCAATTTTCTGCTAAGGAGGATCCTCCCTTTAGTTCTTTTCCTCTAAGCATCAGCATTTAATTTTTTATATAAAAAAAGAAGATGGTGTTGCAAGCATATGAACACCACCCAATTTTAAATCCTATAGTTAATGGAGCTAAGTTTGGCAGTCTATTAATTTCAAATGAATATTTTATTCCAACAAACAATTACCTTAATGTCCTCCACTTGAATGGATAGACTAATAATCTTAGGTTAGGAAAGTTAGGAGGTTGGAAAATGTATGGAAATGCTACAGCCAGGATCTCTGTTATTTAGCATATTGAGGTTTTAATTACTGTAGGTTCATAATTTGCATTGCGTTTTGTCGACTTACAATGAAGACCAATCTTTATGATAATCTGATTTTGTCATTTATCATTTTGTATGCCTAGTTTTCATTAAAGAACTAATTTTTATTTTTATTGATTGATGCCCTCATGTATAGTTTTCTTTATGTTTCTATTGAAATTTTAAGTCTAAGAGCTGGTTTCTACAGGTGGAGGATTTAATATTTCCCCCTTAAAACCTCGAAATGGGAGGCCCAGGACACAAGTTCAGCATCTAATGCAGATTGATCTGAAGGGATGGGGTGTGGGTTACTTGTCATCTTTTCAGCAGCATTGTCTCCGTCAAATGTTAAATAGTGTAGCTGGTGAGTTGATTTTCTTTTTCGTGGTTTACAATTTTCTTACAGAATAATCATCATTGTTTCTTCTATACATCTTTCTCTCTCTTTCTCTCATTTTTGTAATTGGAAGTTTAGGAGTGAAAGGTTTCTGCATTTTGGATCTCTATCTTCTGTGGGATGCCCTGTTGTGCAATGAGTTTCAAAATGCATGTATTTTTCCTTGTCTCTACAGGTTTACGTGAATGGTTTGCCCAAACAGATGAAAGGAATGCTCCTCCAAGAATCCCTGTGATGGTTAATATGTCCTCAACATCTGTTTCTTCAAAGAAGAATCTCAAGTCAAATGATTCTTTTGTCAATCCTACTTCTCTTGATCAAATGAATGCTGCAAGCAGAAATTCTGCCTTGATAGATGAATATTCTGATGAAGATGAAGATTTTCAAATAGCGGAATCTGAGCAAGAGGTTGTATTTGCATTCCCACATCTAAACTTTTGAGGTTTACTTCATAAATTCTTGGTGTTAATATTTTAATATTTCAGGCATACCAAATTGGTCTTGAGAATGATGTGAAAAGAACAGGTAGCTGCTTACTTTACCTTTTTTTAATTTAATGATATTAGTATTATAGTTATAAGGATGTGCGTGAAGTACCTGCAAACAGAGATGCATGCACATATCAGAGACTTATTAAATCTACTCATAATGTTTTCCTGAACTGAAGTCTTGGAAGAAGAACCGGCAAATGAAATTGACTCTTCTTCCTTTTCGGGCAATCTACGCCGAGACGATCGTGATAATGCACGGGACTGCTGGAAAATTTCTGATGGCAATAATTTCAGAGTCAGAAGCAAGAATTTTTGCTTTGACAAGTCTAAGGTCTTCTCGTTTTTTTTTTTTCTGTTTCTGAATCAAAACGTATCATTGTTTGTGCATGTTTTTATTCCTTTTTGATGAACTGTGAAGGTTCCTGCTGGCAAACATCTGCTGGATCTTGTTGCTGTTGATTGGTTTAAAGACTCAAAAAGAATGGACCATGTGGCTAGGCGTCATGGTTGTGCAGCCCAGGTGACTAATATAACTTCGTCTGTTTGATGTTACATGATGAAGATTATTGGTAGGTGATTGGAACTAGGTATTTTGTCAAAAAAAAAAAAGAAGGCTAAACCAAATTACAAAGATCATGGGTCAATCACTCCATGCATGCAAAACAAGAAAACAAAACATGGTTCATTGTAGAACTTCAAGGAAATGCAAACCTCCCTGTCCAAAAGCCCCAAAACTCACTTAGTAACTGAATCTAATATCCCCTACTTTCCCCTTCTGTTTATCTTTGATTCAATTCCTTCCCCATTTGGTCCCACTGTCCTTACCAGGCGGGCCTGGTTATTACAATCTAAATCTCTCTTCTGCCCCCTTGCTGGTTTAGCATAGTAGGGTGCAACAATATTATCCCCCGAAGGATTCGCCTTATCCTATGGTGTAGGTCTTCGAAATGTGAGTATCCTGTAGCAGGTTCGCTTTGTATGAAGCATAATAGCCAAGTGATAATTGAAGTATAATAATTTGACTAATTTCCATCATTCCATCTCCATTCACCTCAGTAACAGTGGTGTATTAGTAGGTTTATCACTTTACTCTGGTATGTGAAACAAATTAGAGACCTATGGCAAGCTTCTTCTTACTTGCATAGATTGTCAATGACATTTGATGTTATTATGAGAAAATTACATTCTCCTGCCCTGAGGTTTGTGCTTACTACACCAGATACCAATATTTGAGACATAACAACACCAACCCCTGATAATTGAAATGGAGCTTGATGGTGTTTGAAAATTTAATGAAATTCCATGTTAACTCTTAATTAAAAATGTAGTATGAAGATACAGCCGAACCCCTCCTCCTCTCCCTCTCTTCGATATTATCCTTGTATTTCTATTTTCTTTATATTGAACTAAAGTTCATTAAAATTGAATATCCCAACCGAAAAGCTCTCATTCAATTTGAAAACTTCATCTGTCCAATTTGAAAACTAAAGTTTGTGAGAAAAGAAAAGAAACTTCGCTTTAATACCTTTCCAACCTGGGATTGAAATACAGTGTCCTGCATGGCTTCTTGTCATCCTTGTAAGGTTCTCTGGGTTTAAAACACCCCACACCTGCTCTCTTTTTTAAACACCTTGCTGCAGACTAAGATAGCCACCAAACTCTATTCACAAATCTGCACACCTGCAACCAAAAAAACATGTAAATAAGGGGAGGATGACGTCTTTGATTAAATGAGAGGGTTATCAGTTATTATATGTGCAAACCTCAATGAGGTGACTTTAATTTCCCCATTTCTATTTTTTAAATTTGTAACATTGTTATTGTTGTGTTATTTTATTAGGCTTTTGCTGACAATAGTCCCTATCTTTCATGTCTGTAGATTGCGTCAGAAAAAGGATTTTTCTCCATCATTATTAATCTTCAAGTGAGTTCCTTTCTTCATATGACTATGAATCAACTTTAAACTTCTAAGGCTTAGAGTTTGAAGTAAATGAATGCATGCTGTTTGGTTGTAGGTGCCTGGATCAACTCACTATAGTATGGTATTTTATTATGTGACAAAAGAGTTAGTTTCTGGATCCCTCTTGCAACGCTTTGTTGACGGTGATGATGAGTTTCGAAACAGCAGGTTTAAGCTCATACCATCAGTCCCACAGGTATTTGCTGAAGTTTGTCTTTGTTATAATTAGGCAAATGCCTTTGGCAGTTAATTTTTTATTTTATGGCTGTATCATTCTTGTGTAGTTACATCTTTATACAGGCATGTTATACTGTATCATCCTTTGTTTAAAGCATGTGTGCTGGCTGTATGTGTGCTTTGCCATTTGTTTCTTGCATTCACTATTTTTTTAAATATTTTCCATGTGGTTAATTTTGAGGATGTTGCTTTTATGGCATCTGATTTTTAGCAGGAGCATTTTTCTTTCTGCTGTCCTTCAGATTAAGTATTATACTATAACCTATGGTCATTAGTATTACAGATGCTTTGTACCATATGTTACAGGAAAGCTTGTCAATCACATAACACATGCCGTTATTATTTTTTGAGAGCAGGGGGCATTGGAGAAGAGAGGGTTAAACTCAATGGATGAGCTCATAATTTTTTATCAGTTTGATAAATGATAAATAACTAATAAAAATATAGATTTTGATATCATAATTTGTTTTTGCTGTAAATGCATCATACAACAACAACCAAGCCTTTTCTTATTTGGCGAGGTCACCTATATGGATTAGATGATGTTATGTTTTGTTGGTAATCATGTGTATAGACAAATTATTAACCTCTGCATCCTTCTTAATTTGTTTCACGTATAGTTTTCTTAGTTTGCCTCTGCCTCTAGCAATTGGGCTACCCTTCGTCTGCATCATAATATGAAAAGAAAAAAGAAAGAAACTAGTATCATTGTCTAGAACAAGATTTATTATAAATTTTATAATTGCATATTCATAATACATTACACAAGTAAGCAGCATTTTACAATGTTATTTGTAAGTGTTTTTCCTTCATATTTTTCTAAATGGTTTGATGCGGCTCTCAGCCTGCACATAGCATTGCAAAAGAATGCAAAAAAAGTTAGCTCAAATATAAAGGCTAACTGAATTTATCAATTTTCAAAAACTTTGATCAACTGCAAATTTTAATTTGAGTTGACAATTTTTACTGTTCAACTATAGAGGGTAACGAGGATTTTACAAGTTAAACTGTGGGTTTGAAAACTATGGTATAAGCACTGGTGTGCATCTGTGTGGAGTTTCCTTAAGAAGTTTAGATGTCATTTTTTTATTGCTTCATGTTTACAGTTAGATGACCCTATGCCTGATTTTGGTCTGGATTGTAGAACAAGTTAGACCTATGAAGGTAGGACAGTGATTTGTTAAACATTTTTTAGGATTGCATTACATCTTATTATAAACAAAATTCACGAAGTTAACCATCTAACAAGGTTCCTTTGTTTTGTCACTTCCATTTTTTTGTGAGACTCCATGGGCTGATATGCATAGCAAGTCAGTTACATGACTCTAAGGTGTTTTCTTTAAGATATATGATTATATACCCAGGACATTCTTGGAAATACTATGGCTAGGAATGCTATTTTTAGTTAAAAAAAAATGTATGATTAGCATTTAATATTTTTGGAATGCTTTACAAAATACAAATGATAAGAGAAGGAATGTGGTAGAAAGAAGTGGGAGTACAAGTAAATAATTTGGTTACTAGATAACTTCCATTCTCATGCGATGGAAAAGCAACTTAATCACCTCTGATTGAGGGAATAAAAGTTAAACATAACATGAAAATGTCAATTCCATGGAATCAATAAGGCCCAGAAATATTTTGTTAAAACTTAAACCAAATATGTAAATATCATATTGCCAAGTTCACTTTTCCCAAGAATAATTTTACAGTCCTTAAAACTATTAAGTTGATATGCTGCTGCCTGCTACCAACTTGATGCACATATATTTTGGTCTGGCTCAATCCACATATCTGAATCTATAAATGTTATCATTTTTTTAGTTTTACTACTTTCGTTCAGTTTTTTTCACTTATTTTTATGGTTTTTGTTTTTCTTTCTTTTCCACTTCTATTTGTGTAATGTTGCCTTAAAGGCTGGAGAAACAAGTAAACAGTTTTGCAGTTTACTCTTTCCACTCATTGATTTTCCAACTTAAAAATGCAGGGCTCATGGATTGTACGGCAGAGTGTTGGGAGTACTCCTTGTTTACTGGGAAAGGCGGTTGATTGCAACTATATTCGTGGTCCGAAGTATTTAGAAGTAAAATTTCATTCAATTTCTTTATTAACTTTTGTTTGTTTTTGCTGTTAGCAGTTTCCTACTAATGAAATCATGTGTGTCCTAACTTGTCTGCCATGATTTTTAAATTTTTATCTGTAGATTGATGTTGATATTGGTTCTTCTACTGTTGCTAATGGAGTTTTGGGGCTGGTTATTGGTGTCATTACAACATTGGTGGTTGATATGGCTTTTCTTGTACAGGTGCGTTTTCTATGGTGTATATTTTATATACTAGTAATTAACATCTAAACAAGTCATATGATTTAAGTGGCAACAATAGGGATAGACCTGTTTTCTTGCAGCATTCAGTGTCAAAACTTTCATGTTCATTTTGTAAAGGCATAATGACTTTAATTTTACGTTTGCTAATAATACTTTAGTTGAAATTGGTTGGTTGTGAATATTTCAGATTCCATAGACCTGCTAATTGACTGCAAATCTGCATTATTGTTTTTATGAATTATGTCAAATTTCATTACCTGTCACCCTTCCAATTGCTAGGAATTATAAATACTCTATCAAATTGAGCTAGTTCTGCATAAATCTATCATATACATACATATAGCCTTGGGATAAATTTTGATTGTATTTTCCTTGAATTTGACAATATTGATGGATATTTATAACGAAAAAAGCTTCTAGACCTTGTGAGGTTTTGTTATTACAAGTCGTGTGGTTTTGTGCTTGTGCTTTTGTATTTGGGAATGGTATGTATATTCTGAAATTGATTGCACCTAAATTCGGTAAGAAGAAAAAATTCTAACATGTTTCATTACTATTATGTGAATGATGTTCTTTATTAAAATTTAAATAACCAGAGTTTGGAAATCTTTAAAAATCAAATGACTTGGTGGATAGCAAACTTTGTAGTAAAAGGTGTGAATTTGGTTGTTATTTGAGTTGAGGACTTGAGGTTGATAACTTATTGTGTCCAAGTGTCCATCAATCTACCTAATATGTATTGGGAGGATGGATGCCATGATATGGTACTTTGAAGCAGAATTATGAATGAGGTCAATATAATAGCTTTACTTTCTTCACAATCGATGTTAATAATAGCTACCTAATTTTGGTCTGGCTAAATTTGTTGCTTTATGTACTTTTGCCTAATCAAATGCCATTTTTGCTAAAATCCTCACAATTTGGTGTGAAAGTCTTGGCCCTAATTTAAATGTAGGAGATTTTTCTACCACGACCTAGAATGTGTTTTTAACAGGAGTATCATGTTTGCGGAGGGTTGTATTACTGGATTTTAAATAAGAAATTTATTTTATACATCATGGCATTACTGTCTTTGGTATGCGTGCTTGAGAGGTAAAAGTTGTACTTGCTTCTGAATAAAAGCTTGACAAATTTAAATATTAATTTTTACTATGAATTGGTTGACTGTTCATTGATATGTTTTAGTGTTTGTATTGTGAAATCTTGACAAAATTGTTATTATTTACAGGCAAATACTCCTGATGAGTTGCCCGAGAGGCTTATTGGGGCTGTTCGAATCTCTCATTTAGAGCTCAAATCTGCCATAGTCCCAAAACTGGATCCGGAGCCATCATGATGACTGACTAAGTCGTTCTTGTTGTTTTTTATACATAATCATTTGTTGGCAATATGCACGTGTACCATTTTTTTTTTCACTTGGTTGTAGGTTCATTGTTTTCTAATTGGGGTTTTCTATTAAATATTAAAAGGAAATTGTTCGTTTTTTTTTTCCCTTTGTTTTTTGGGGGTTATTTAGTTCATTTAAGGGTTAAGCTGTATTTGGTCATTGTATTCATATTCGGATATATTTTATCTGATTATGATGTATCAGCATATAGTTCTAAACATTTTTTTGCAACTCCCAGTAACTAAGTAGAAAAGGGAAAATTTTCTGTCCTTTCACCCTGTCATGGAATTTGCTTTGGTAATAATGTACAGAGTTTCTGGTTCGTTATATCTCACTTCGCACCAAAGATTGTATCCACATTTTGTAGTGATGCACAGTTTCTTTATCATTTCTTAGATTCTCTACTCCAAAAGGTTCGTAATTTACTATTTCATAATAATGTGAGTCACATTGGACTTTTGCGCGTATGATCCCGGGGGTGTAAACTGTAGGGTTGTATGCGTGCTTGATGAGATTACATTGGATGATTGGATGAGAATGGTGTCAGTATTTCATTGACAATTTCTCCCATTAGTTTTTGTTCTCTCCCTTTTGGCATCTGAAACGGCGTTGCCCTGATTTCAGGTAGCAGTTGTAGAGCCTTCACTACAGGAATCTGCAGAATAACCTGTTCTGATTGTTGAAGGCCGTTATTTATTTCTTAAAACTTAAAAGATGATCTCAATTTTTCTTTATTTGAATCTTATAGACTCAATTCCTTAAAATGTAAATTTCCCTAGGTTGCACGGCAGTAATCAGAGAATGGTTAAGTATTAATAAAGTACGCCAACACTATGATGTCATGACAAGTAACTAAATCCATTCTAGTTGAAGCAATAACATGTAATGTAACATTATAGTGGCGGAAGAGGATAGCGCCAGTACGTTGCATGAAGAAACATCAAACATATGCTGATGGAGCCGAGCCCCAGACAAAGCTCTGATTTATATAATCCTTGAAATCATCTAAAGCAGCCACCGAACTTGAATGAAACCCATGTTGAAACTTAGCACTAAGAATCCCAGCCATCTTCTTCATTTCTTTATCACCCATCAACTTCTTGATTCCCATAACTATATGATCCTTGGTTACCTTCTCCGATAGATCATCAGTGACCTTGTAACCCACCTTAAGATGGGACACCACCAACTTGGCGTCATGGTATTGGTCACCCCTAATGGGCCAGGCCAAGAATGGAACCCCACGTCCAATAGCTTCCATCGTGGAGTTCCAGCCACAATGGGATAAAAACCCACCCGTTGAAGGGTGACTCAGTATCAACAATTGTGGTGCCCATCCACGTATTATCAAACCCTTATTCCCAACTATACTATCCAACCCATGAGGAAAATACCCTTCTTCAGCTCCTGGACTGGGTCTACCCGAACCGGGTTGGAGCACCCATATAAACGGTACATGCTCACACAACTCCTCCATTGCTTGAGCAAGCTCTTTATACTCCTCCACGCTGAGACCCACTTCGCTTCCAAACGACACGTATAGTACTGATCCACGTGGCTTTGAATCTAACCACTGGATCACTTCTTCTTCCGTGACGCTGGACTGCCGGTTCGATTGAACATCCCGGTCGAGTAGAAGTGAACCCGCGGACTTCCAATACTGCTCGGGCAAAAGCGGTCCAACACCCCAGACCGGTTTACCGATATCGTTCGCGATGTAAGTAATAAATGGATGTTCCAGATCATGACACGTGTTGATCATCAACGCAACGGTTTCTTGAACCTCCTCCAACCACGGTGGTGGATCCCCGTGTTTCGGGGGTCCCCTCCTTCGTTGCCCCGCTCCACTCGGAGGCGGAGGAAACCCAGCTCCGCCGTGATGCGTCGGCGGCGGAGGAGGGTGGTGAGGTCGTTGTTTGAGGTCCGAATACGTGAGCGCCATGTCTTGGGGAAACCCGGGAAGCAAACGGGTCTCACCGGGTTTTAATTCTAACGGGTTGACTTTCCAAAGAGCGAGCTCCATGGCGGTGGAGCAGGCGCCGGAGGTGAAGAAGGCCACCATGGGAATCTGGAATTTCTTGAAAACATGTGCTGACCAATTCATCATGATGTCAATGATGGCACAAACGGGTCGGGTTGATTCCGATAGGATTTTTTCGAGCCCTTGACTAAGGTCTTCATGGTGTAGCGGTGGCTGTGACGGTGGCGATGGGATTTGAGCGATTCTGAGGAGAGGGTGTTGATGAAGAAAAGAAGGAATAAATGTGGCGATGTTGGAGGAGATGATGAGGGTCACGTTGAAGTTTCTGGAAGCGAAGCGTTTGCATAGCTCTACGCATGGGAAAATATGGCCTTGTCCGAAAAAGGGTAATATGTAAATTTCAAAAGACATTGTTTTAATTGTAACTAAAGCTGTATTGTATATGAGATTTTATAGGAAAATGATGAATATGATTGATTGGTTTTACTTACCGGTAAGAATTGGAAAATAGGGTTTATAACAAAACAAAAACATTGATTTCATTTGACTATTAGGTATTGGAACCAACAACAGGTCTTGTGAATTGGTTTCTCAACCTTTGGGTCATTGTCAAGAGAGGGTAGCTCAAGAAAGGGTAGCACAAGTGTTGCAGCATTTACTTTCTCTGATCTCATCACTTGAACAATTTCACAGGCCATTGTTACACTTGCAGGAATTATATAAACTTGAAAGGTTGGATAGAAATAGGATTATTGATCCCTCCACTAAACCATGAAAGCTTTGAAGGTTATACAGTAACACTTTTTATTTTAGTTATATTAGATTGCTTTAAATGTTGGCATAATGGTGGTGCCACTTCCAAGTAATTCGCGAATAGGATGTCCACATGGAACAAGAAACTGACATGATTTGTGGTTAATTTATGCTTAGGCTGTCGTTTACTTAATGCTCAAGCTCAACACTTAGACAGCAAATGGATTCAACTTGCATGTTCATTCCAAAGAGGTGGATGTTCACAAAATAAAGTAAATTTATAAATTATATTAACATAAAATTCCTTTTTTTCCATAAATTTGCTTTACATTAATCTTCCTCCATCAGAAACAAAAAAGTAGACTGAGTTGTTTTTTATAGACATGAAGTTAATGCGAAAGTTGTTTCTTGTCTTCATGGCATAAACAATGGTGTAGCTCTGAAGAAAAGACCAAAGCGGATTTACAAAGTTATGGCATGGAGGAAACAATACCATTACCATAACTTGAAATATCAAGTTGTTGGTAGAATCTCAAGTGCAACTTCCTTGAGGGATGGCATACTGTTTTGCTGATGTAGACAAACATATTTATTACTACTCCCCACTCTTCGAAGGACCTTCCAGGGTCCTGGATAGCACCTGAGGAAAATGCAATAAACACAAAATACCGAAGTGGTATGTTCACTCAAACAAATATAAATAAGTTTCATATGCAGTTATTAAACCAAAGTCTAGCTACTAACAGAAATTCCATTTCCATCTCCAAGCAACATATTGAATATTTCTCAGGTTACCACAATATTATGGCCTTCCATCATATTAGACTGATTGGAGTTAAGTAGCTAGCAGACCTGAATAGTGTTCCTCCATTGCGACCTTTGAAATTATGAATGTAATACACGGTTTCCATCATAGGCAGGAAGGTCTTTGTAAGAGCAGCAAGTTTTGGGTAGAAGAATGGTGGATAATCTTGATCCGGTCAAGGATAACTACTTTCTGAGTAAGCCAAGGAGATTGAGACTGAAAAATGTTGCAAAAGTTGTTTACCCAGAATCACATCTTTGACATTATTTACTTCAGGAACTCATTTTCTAGTTCTTACCAAACAACTATTTTTGAAAGAAAAGAATTAACAAATTTTGGGTAAGATCTGGTGTAGATCAGCTCAAATATGAAAAATCTGCACAATTTGGCAAAGGATACACCCAGATCTTATACGATCGAGTTCTCCATTGAAAATAATCAGTTTCCGTTCAGTGTTCAAGACTGCCTCTTTATAAAGTTCTTCCACAACAAGCATTTCTGAAATACAATGGAATGGTAGTCATGAAACCTTCATTGTTTATATCAACAAAAACAAAGGGTATTAGAATCTACCATTGACATTAAAATATGGGTAGGCTACTAAGAAAAGTTCATCTCCTGTCTTCACTCTGTCTGACATTTTTACTTTCTCAACAAAACCAAAATCTTCAAAAAATGAAGGCTTTGTCAAATAGTCCAGCTTAAAAGAAGATCCACTAAAGGCTGATTGTCTGGCAAAGTCAACTTCGCTAGCCTCTGGAAAAAACTGATTTTTACAAGGTTATGCATCAATTTCAACTGGTAGTGATAAAGCTGAATTATGACACTAAAAACTTCCACATAATCATCTCTACAGAACAAGACAACCTTTTGAATGACAGCACTAGCATCGTAGATATACTATGCATATGAAGAAAGGAGAGATCGCATGCATAAACAAGAAAGTAAGAGCTGTTTGGACCAATCAAACTATTGATAGTCCCCATGGAGTTAAATCTTGACACTAAGGTGTACTGATCATAATTAATGTTTATATGCCCTGAGTTGGAGTTATAGAGCAAGATTCTTGAAATTTAATTTGATTGTATGCTAAAAAAATAAACCAAAATCAAATTCCAAGTTGTTAAAGAAACACAAGGAGGACAAAACCATTTTTTACATGTAGAGTAAAGCTTTTTTACTCCAGAAACACGTGCCAAGGGCATAAAGCAGAATGATGCTTCAAATCAAGAAGATTACTATTCTTGTTCGTGAGGCTTTCTCTGAACTAATGAAGCGGTCACAAAATTCACGAATCAATTGCATGCTCTCAGTCATTTCTATTCCACCTTCTCCATCACCTGCCATGCAATGAGTGAGATGAATCAATTTGCACATAGATTTAAACCACAATAAATAAAACTCAAAACCAAGCGGAAACTGAAATATGTGTAGAACCTGGTACAGACCCTAGTCCAGCTGTTGGAAACTCAATCTCCTGTATAAGATTGTTGTTCATTACAGGCTCTATAATAGATTAGCTCCTCACATGAGTGTGTGTAACTTGCATTCTTGATTCCTAATAAAATTACTATCAGATATAACTCACCATTAGCTGAGTGTTATCCTTCATAGCCAATTCCACAGCTACTCTAGCCTGTTGGTTAATTCATTAACAAAGACACAAATTTCAGTGCTCAATTAGCATCTGTCTGAGTATACATAATAGAGAACTATAAATTCCACCTTTTTTAATAAAAAAAATCTTCTGGTTCAGTAAATTTTACTTATACTGTTGCACACATCACAAGATTAACCTAAGATCAATTAACCACTTACTTGTTCCAGAAGCTGGGTGTAATCAGTAGGGAAAGGTACATCAATACCAACAGAGGCATTGCCACCCCCAGAAACAGAACAAGATGCTAATTTTCGATTTCTGGGTGCCACTGAAGATGCAGAAACTCCTCTAATTCTGATAACCCCATCATTTTTTAGCGAAAAAGTTTCCAACTTGGCAACCTAGAGATTCAAAAAAGGAATCATATATGGAGCAAAATTATAAGAAAACTTAACACTTTTTTTTTTTTTGGTTTCTGATCAAATTTTATGGCAATTGGGTATTGGGTAAGAGTGTTCCATAATATCTTACCGTGGAGGTTGGTATAGAAGGTGTTCCAACTGGAGAATTAGAGAGAATGATGGTATTGGATATAACCATTTTCAACCTGCACCGATAAATGCCAACAGGTATAATTCATATGAGAATAATCCTGTTCTTTTTTCATTTTTCATTAAAAGAAAATAAAAACATTTTTTTAAGAACTAATTATAAATAGTAAAATATATATATATTTTTTTAATATAATTGAGAAAAGGTCAGACATAAAAAAAGAATGTAAGATAAAGTTTAGTTGTTGTATAATTCAAAATATTTTTCTAGTAAAACTTAACTATAAACTTATTAAAATAATTTTCATGTATTGTTGATAATTTTGTTGATTAAAAATAAATTTAATTAAAAATGTTTTTACACCAAATAACACGTTAGTCAAAAGTGAAGGAGGGAAGTGCTGGTACATGGCCACAAATGTAACTATCTGTGTTTTATTTGTATTTTTATATGCTAGTTAATTTTGCAAATAACTTCATGTGTATATATAATAATAAAATGATTACATTTAATTATAAATATATATTTAATAAATAAAAAATTTATCTAATAAATTATCATTATATATTTGTTATGTTTAAATGTTTTTTTTTGTCTTTTTACTTTTACTTTTTTTTAAGTATATATAAAATTTTAATTAAATATTAAACAATTAAAATTAAAAATAATTACAAATTAAGTTGGAGAATAAAATAATAAATTATAAATAATTTAATTTTATATTTTTAATTATGTATAATTTAAATTAAATTTATTTAGATAAATTATTTGAGCACCCGTGCATCCTCTGTAGGTGCAAGAATGGTTTTCAGTCCTACGATTTATATCTGTTGAGTAAATTATTAGTTCAGTCTTTAATTTTGTAATTTTTTATTTTTATTTTAATTTAATAAAAAATTATTTTAATTCTTAAATTATTTAAAAACTTATCACATTAATTCACATAGTTAATACACGTCAATGATATTTAATAAAAATATTTATATCACATATTAAATGTTAACTATCAACCAAAATAATATTAGATGTTAGAGGAGAGATATTAATAGAGATTTAAAATAAAATGAATGATAATTTTAAAATTTTATAAAAAAGTATTTTGAACAAATTTTAATAATTAATCTCTTATAAATTACACTGTATCTTTTAGAATGGGAAACATTATTATTTAATGCGTCAAATTTAAATTAACATGCCAAATAAATCATTTTATTAATATTAATTGATCATAAAAATTAAATTAAAAATAATTTAAGTAAATTAAAAAATAAAAATGATAATTTAACTCTTCTGTCAATTACAGTTCAACCACCACCAACTTTATGCTTTTCATAAATTACATTCAATTTCATAGCACAAGATTTAAAGATGACTTCCAACTCACTCTCACTCTTAAGTCAACTATCTTCATATTTCAAATGAAAGATCTTATTATATTTTTAAGAATCTTTTATCATTAATGAATGTTGTTATGGACTGATGTTAATTCATGTATTTTACTAATAAATATTATTAAATTTTTTTAATATTTTAACCTACAAATTTTTTTAGTTAAAAATAATAATTTTTTTTACACTAGTATAAGTTTAAAAATATTTAGTAGTCTCTTACACTTAATTTGAATATTTCATTTAACTTATATTTAATAATCAGTAATATAATAAATTATAATTTGATAGATATAAATTAAATAAAAGGTACAAAATGTAAAAATTTGTAGACTTACACTAGTATGAAAATATCTTATTCCATATTAAAAATATTAATTGTCTAATTCCTGTCAATTTCTATATTATAAAAAAATGAACAATTTAATAAAAATACTTTCAAAGTTTACCACATTCTTTTTCAACATTATTATTTTGTTATAATAATTTTACTTTTATTTAATTATTATATTAATTTAAAAGATAAAAATTATTATTTAACTTTCTTTTATTATTTTATATAAACTTTTTAGCATTTTTGAATTTATATTTATAAATTTTATTTTATTATTTTTATAAATTGTTTAAATTTTCTTTTATTTATGAACCAGATTTAAAAATGTGTTGGATTCAATTTTTTAATAATAAAAAATAACTATGTATTTAAAGAAATTAAAAATAAATTTTAAAAAGAAAAACAACAAATATATTGAAAGAATGAAAAAGTTGAAAGGAGAGAAGAAGAGTTTGTATAAGATAAAGCAGAAGAGTTAATTCTAGGATATTTGAGTAACCAATTACAACTATATTTTTGTATAACAAGAAATAATATTATTACTAAAGATTAATTTAACTTTTTTTTTGTACATTAAAAAAAAGACTGGAAACAAGAGCAAGCTATTATTTAAAGAAAGAGACTAGCATTTAGAAACTGAAAATTTTTTGTAGGTGAATTAATTCAAGAGACAAAATTATATTTGGAACAACAATTTATAACCAGAGAAATAGAATAATTTCAAATTCTTCTATTTTTTATTATTATAAATATATTTTTTATTTAATACTTATTTTATAAAGTCATAAAAATAATTTTTAAAAATTGTTAGAAAGATATAGCAAAACTAGTAGAGCAAGCATATTTATAGCAATAACACTAGGAATATTTATAATAATAACACCGCATTTAACCTTTTGTTATACACTGGCAATTTTTATTTTTATTTTTTCATTTTGTAAAATTATTTTGGGAAGTGTGCAAATCATGGCATAGGCTAAAAAGTAAATATAAGAAATTTATAATAATCACAGTTAAGAGAATAATTTTAAATATTTATATTTATATTGTAAATCTTCTTAATCCTTAAATAAATCATATTAAATAATAATTTTATCAATCTTCCTATAAATATTTTAAATGATTTTTTGCTATTTTATAAAGTATATTAAATAATATATTTTTTTATTTTAAAAATGTAAATACTATTAATAATTTTTTATTTAATAATCAATAAAATTTATAAGTATAAAATTTAATAGAATTTAGAATTATTTATTATTTAATTTTTAATTTTTAAAATAGTAAATGAATATATTATTTTATTTAATACATATTTTATAAATTAATAGAAATTTTTTTTTTTAAAAAATTGAATATTAAATCAGTTGGTGCAATAATTAGAGGTACATAATAGGGTCTACAAAATGGTTAAGGGCTTGTTGAAATTAAAGTAAAGTGACAGGTCATAAGGTTCTGATTAAGACACCTATGCTTATAATTAGGTTCAGCGGTAATGCAGAGTAGATGAATCAATTACTTCATTTTCCAATGAACTTTTCAACTAATGTCACCACTTAAGTCTCAAATTTTCTCGAGGAATATTAACTTTTGACAGATCAAACACTTGACCAAAATTATAAAAACCAACACATTATCTTAACACGAGTCAATTGCATTAGAATCACATGTCTCTGAGGGTAATTGTCTAAACACAAAATTAAGATGATAGTTAGCATGAAATCTTGAACGGTAGTTCAAAATTAAACTCTTTTAATTTATACTATTTAAGCACTTAAACATTATCTAATGTTGTAATTATTATAATATACGCTTCATTGAAAAAGTGATATCTTTGCGTTGCATATATATAAGATGAATGTCACGTAATAGCATGCAAATTCCCTCTATTTAGTTAAATGACACAATTTTTATTATGTTTTATGGGACGTGACACAATTGGTCGACGACGATAATTATAAAGCAAAGAACAAGTTCTATACATAGCGTTTCATGTATTCTTCAACCGTAGAGTACTTAATTTGAGGATACAGTTCACAAGCTTCGACCCCTTCTTCTCCTATCTCAAAATTTGTGAGGCACCCTTCAAAGCAAACATGGTAGTAATGTATCATTCCCACTTGCTCCGCATATGCTTGTCCTGTGTTTGTAAATACAAATATTATTCTAATTTCATAGAGAAAAGAATATTATTGTAATGATGACAAATAGGTAGTGTTATTTTTGGAAAATATTTTTGTAGACACATGCAAAGGTGTCCATACTTGAAGAGAGAAAAGAGTTGAAGAGAACAAAGCGATAAATATAATAGAATGTAAATGTGATCCACAAATTAAAAAACATTAAATAAGTATTAATACAGACTATTTATAAATCATAATTATATGAGATGTATAAGAATGTGACAGTATGGCTAAGCATGGGGACAAATGAAAAAAAGAGTTATGTAAGTGAAAAAAAAAGGTAAGGATGAAAAATATGATAAAAGTATTTTGACTTCTTATTTAAATACTGAAAATTAATATTGTACATCATTTTTATTTTTTTATTGCATGCATAGTAAAAATATATACAAAGGAACACATATAAAGTCATCAAAAAACTTCTCAATCTTTTATGATTTAGTTTCTAATAGCTTACCGTGAGACTTGCTTGAAAGTGACATATATATTAGGAAATTGAGAACTAATAATCATCAATAAAATTAAATATGTTTAAAGAGTTGATCTATTATTTTTATTATAGATGTGACATATAATATATATATATATATATATATATATATATATATGCAGATCTTTTTACACTAGTGTAAGTCTAAAATCTTATACTCAATTTGAATCCTTTATTTAACTTATATCTAACGATTAGTGAAATAATAAATTATAACTGATTAGATGTAAGTTAAATAAAAGATTCAGATTTAGTGTAAGCTTTTTTAAACTTACATCAATGTAAAAATACCATAAAGTCATCAAAAAGCTTCTCAATCTTTTATGATTTAGTTTCTAATAGCTTACTGTAATTGACTTGCTTGAGAGTGACATATATATTAGGAAATTAAAAACCAATAATCATCAAGAGAATTAAATATGTTTAAAGTGTTGATCTATTATTTTTACTACAGATGTGACATATATATATATATATATATATATATATATTCTTACACTCAATTTAAACTTTTTATTTAACTTATATCTAACGGTCAGTGAAGTAATAAATTATAATTAGTTATATGTAAGTTAAATAAAAGATTCAGATTTAGTGTAAAAGTTTTTAGACTTATATCAGTGTAAGAAAATTATGTTAGGCAAAAAGCTGGGATAATTTCTTGTAAGAATTCAGATTTTTTCTGAAATCTTCACTAGACTCTTTGATAGAATCATCATCTGAAGTTTCTATGAGAAGGTTATTAATTTGGTCTTTTATAAAAAAATCAAGATTAAGATTGTTATTTTTCTTAAGTCTACAGTATTTGCTGATATAGCCTAGTTTATCATAATTGTAACAGGTGATTTATGTTCTGAGTTACTTAGAAATGTTTTTAGGGATATGATCTTCTCCAAGTTTCTTAAAAGTTGTTAGTGAACCTCTTTCAGAAGGTGGTTCTGAATCAAGATTATTAATGACGTTGACACTTTTGGAAAGAGATCTAGTTTTGAGCCTAGCACTAGACTCTTCAAAAGATTGAGGTATTTCATGAACAATTTTAAGTAGATTATTAATTATACTTAATAACTTGATGACTTTAGAGAAAAATCTCTTACACTAATATAAGTTTAAAAACTCTTATATTTGATTTGAACTTTTTATTTAACTTACATCTAACGTTCAGTCGAGTAATAAATTATAACTTATTAGATTTAAATTAAATAAAAAACTCAGAGTGTAAGAATTTTTAGACTTACATTAGTGTGAGAAGATCTTACCCATATATATTATTTGGAAACAATGGAGTTGATCTTTTATTTTTTTTTATATCTAATATATTGCAAATGATATTATATTTTTTTTATTTAATGATATTATATATTTTTTTAATTTAATGACATGGATCTCACCTTCCAAGGAACTTAGAAACTGCTGAGGGGAAATTGAAGATTTCTTCAACTCTTTCCCAATCAGTTTCTCCCAAATTTGGACAACCTCTCTTTGGGATAATATATTTTCAGGTGGCCTTATGTAAACTGTCTTGTTTAAAGTTCTTGGGTCATCTATGGTTTTAATAGTGTACATGGCTATATCATCTTCTTCCACGTAGATCCCTGCCAAAATTCAAGTCGAAACAAGTTCATCAAAAATTGTGTGAAATAATTTAAGAACTCAGAAGAGTCACAAAACATTAGGAGGGAAAGTACACAGCTAGCTAGTTACCCTTTACGTTGCCATCACCATACAAGACCACGGAATCTCTAGAGGGGATTAGAAACCCAGGTTGACAGAGTCCACCAAGAAAGTAGCCAGCAAAACAATTAGCAGAAATATAGGTGAATGGTATGTCAGCCTCTTGAATTGCCTTTCTTACTGCCATTTTGTCATCGAATGTTACTCTTCCAGGTTCCAATGCATGCTCCATTCTTGCTGGATCTGTCCCAAACTCTGAGGGCAAAAACCTCTGTGCATAGTACAAAACAAAAATTTCTCAAAATCCACAAGCTCGGAATATTATTGAGGAATTTAAAGTTCATATTTGACTTCTATGCACCTACTTTAACTGATGGAATTTCTTGTAGTAATGAATGATCAGAATCAAATTTCACTAATATAACCATCATAATAAAATCATTGATTAGGTTATTACACAAGGCTTGTTTACTCAACGCATCTTATCAAATATATTAAATTGTTTAATATTGAAAGATTTCTATGTTTTCTGATATAATATATTTTGTAAACTTCTGATCGTGTGTTGATATAAACAAGGGAATATGAAAAATTATCTTATAAATAATTTACCTTGACATTTCCAGCTTGTTTAATTGCATCAACAAGTTTAAGTTGAAGTGGGATATGGTGGCTGCGGATGTGAACACCGGATATGGCACAAATGACAACATCGACAAGTTTTACAGCATTCACAAGGCTTTGATGGTCATTAAAAGAACCTGAAACGAGCTTAGCTCCTTGTTCTTTGAATGACAAAAGCAACTGAACCTTCTCAATCTCAACACCCATCTCTGGCCTGTGTAGAATATATGTTTCATGTCCTTCACTTAAACTTGCCTTCACCAACCTTTTTCCAAGGTATCCACTTCCCCCAATGATAAGCACCCTGCTCTTTTCCATCTCTCCTCTCTCTCTCTCTCTCTCTCTTGTCTGTGGGCTGGAAAAGTGTATAAATCTATTCATGAGATATGTATATATATATATAAATAAAAATAAAAATAAAAACTATATGTCATATTATATATAATGCTAATGTTTAGTGGTTGAAACAGTGAGATCAATATTAAAATTCGCGAGGTTTTGGTTGAGCTAACTTGGGAGGGATGCGAATGAACTGTTGCTTTGCCTTAGAGGTAAAGTCAATATTTCTACGATCACAGTGGAAGTGGCGTCCTCGATCGACATAGACAGTACCCATAGTCAAAAGTTATATATTATAAACTCATATCAGTGATACATAACTCTAATACGCTCTCGAAAGAAAATTTAGCGAAGGGAGAGATTTTTTCTTCTTCTAATTTTTATTTATCAACAATTTCAATAACATACAAGACTTGATCTTTTTATAAGCAAATATTTTAAATAAAATAATATTACTATTCTTAATTGTTAACTATCCTCTTGCAAAATTATTAGCTTGATCGATGCAATGGATAATTTTTTAAATATGTTGAATAAAAATTCAAATCGAGTATACTAGTATAAGAAGATTATTATATATATATATATATATATATATATTTAATATTGGTCTAAAAATTATATAACCCATAATTTAATACAGTGATAATAGTTTTTATTTTAATTTTTTTATTATATATTGTAAGACATACATTTAAAAAAAGATAAATATTGTATATGTAGTGATCAGGATCATTCTTCACGTTTCAGAGATATATAGGGGCATGATTGAAGAGGCAGCAACCCCTGTTTTTGGCCCTCAACTTTCTTGCCTTTGGTACTTACCATATGTATGATGTGGCCGTATTTGTAATGGGAAGTCAATTAAAAAACAATATGATGGAAATTTTCACTTTTTACGATGTGATTATTATGATAAGATCATGTCGTTTGTTGTCAATTGGATGATTTAGTGGGTGCATGTAGGATACTACCACTCGTCCAAGCAAGCCAGCAAATTCACGGGCTGAATTTTTTGTCATATTTTTCTCTTTACAAATACAACATTTTTTGGTATACTTGTAATGTACTAATGTTAGAATCAAATAAAAGATATTATTCGTGATAATTATAACCCTTTTTTTTCTCTCTTCTTTTTTACTAAAAGGGGAAAAATACCATTTTAGCAAGTCTATTATTTAAATAATGTTGAAAACGAGTCACATTAGGCTACATTTATAAGGTTTAAGTGACTTTTAAAAAAATAATTAAGCCTAAAATTCCTCTATTTCCCTAATGCCTCTTTTGAGTTTTCCAGTCTTTTCTAAAAGTTTAATTTAGTTTGATAGCTTATAATTTTGAGTAAATTAAACTCATATTCTCTGAGATTTAATAATAATATAACATCTACTTTTTTTTATTATACACACTATTTTTTTTTTATGCAATTATATGAGTTATAAAAGGTTAGAGTAATGTAAAAAAAAAAAATAGAGTATTCAGTGAATTTTTGTTAAACCTCATGAGATAAAAATGTAATTAATTGTCATTTTTTTTTCCAAATTAGAGCTATCTCTATATAAATTTTTTTTTTCTCAAACTTTGAACTTAAAGACCTAAGTTAAAGAAAATCGAACTTATGCTATTTGAATCAGTATAAGTACTTTCTTAACATGCAATAAGACTTTTCAAATATATTAAAAATATGTTTCTAAACAGGTAACAAACTTAAATTATTATATAAACTAATGATCTTTAAATAATTTAAAAATTATTAAATATTTAAACATCAAATAAAATTTTATTGCATTATTTTTATTTACGTAAATAGACATATATTAAATTAAAAGACTTTTTGCATTATATCCAAATCCTAACTTACTTAACTAAATAAATTTTAAAAAAATATTAACTTATTTAATAAATATATAGGTCCAATCTAAACGTATTTAAAAAATAATTTATGTAATAAATGTCATAGAAATATTAACTTGGATAGGCTTAATATGTTTTTTCATAATATTAAAGGAACACTTGAAATCTTTTTCTAACTTGGTAATTTTTCTTTTATATTTCTATGATATTTAATCATTTCCTTAGTATTTATATAACACTCTAAAACTATATCTGTTTTAGGTTGGAGGGAATCCTTAACAATCAAATTAGACTTTAAATACAATTTGGATCTATAATGAAGGGATAATAATACTCCAAACATATACAGAAATATTTAATGTGGATGGCGAGAGTGTTAAGCTAACAATCTAGAAGATGGTGACCAAATCTTTCCTTTTCTTAGACCCATATATACTGTACACACACCATTTTCCACGCTGTGAGTTTTATTTGACCGATGTATAAGTGGCTCATTACCACTATAGAAATCATTCCCAAATGGACTAGAGAATGCAACCCTTTTCAACCATTAATTCTGCAGTGTTACCTCATCAAAAATAAAAAAGAAAAAATGTCATCAACCGACTCAAACAGCTGGTGGGAAACACCAATAATTTTATCTAACCCTACTTTGATTGAGGAAAAAAAAACTTAAGTATAGGATTATAGTTGCTTTAAGTGTTATTCTCCAATAAATATTTGAGCTTTTTCTTCGTAATATAAAACTATAATTGATAGATTTGATAAGCCTACTGCTCCAAAAACTTAAGGTGCCAGTGAATTCACGTTAGTTTTTATATCCACCAACAATGAAATTCGTACGTTGCTTGAACTTTCAAATGACACCAACTCATGCTTGACCAATATAATTACTGAATCTTAAAGCCTTTGAATGGAAAACGCTTTGATTAATATATATATATGGTCACTATAGGTCAGCAGATACGTAAACCAAAAATATTGTTCATTTCAAGAAAAAGTGTTGTATGTATGATGCAAATGAAATGTGACATATCAGATGGCCACCCAATTGAACAAAAGAGTGGAGACCCATTATCACCAAATGTCGTCTTGCACAGTGGCTGAGTTAAAAGGTGAATAGATTTGGTAGAAAATAAATAAACAACTAACTAAAGTAAAAATCCTTTTCAAATAGGAATTAAAATGAGGTCTACTTCATATTTTCATGTATGAAAAGATATAAAATTATATGTGTACTAAAATCATCGTCTTTCTCCTAAGAATATTTAGAAAAAAAAAAAGAACTTTTTAAATCATTCGTTAAAATGCAATGGAAAAAATTAAATTTATGTATCATACGTAAAAAGTTTTCAACTATCTTTATTACATGGCAAAAGCTTCGTGGCTTTGTTCGTATTGGTACCCTATGTTGACAGTTCTGATTAGAAGCTGAAAACTGTTATAAATTAATTTCATATTCCAAGCTTTAATATGATTTTATCGACAACTCCTGCTTCTTAATTATCCACAAAGTTATAGGGGCTCTTTAGTTTCAAAAAAAATATTCTGTTTATTTACCTTTTATTAATTCTTATTTTGTAAATAATTTTACATATAAATTTTTATTTTATTTTTTCTATTAAACGTATCTAAATCCATTATTTTTAGTGGCACACCATATATTTTTCCTTAAAAGTATATGAACAAATTTATATATAATATGAATCCTTTTATAGAATTGAATTAGGAAATCATTTGAAATAAATCTAATCCTTGGTTTTTTAAAATATTGCACCGAATATAAATTAGTTGATTTATTTCTTTTTATTAATTTATACTTATGTTAGAATTGATTTATTGTGTTGTTTTTTCCATAAAATTTAATTAGCCTAACACTCGTTAGATAAAATTTATTATTTTAATAATAGATACATTATAAAATATTTTTAATTTTGTAGTTAATTTGAGATATAAAAATTAATCTGAATAATTTATATATTACTGTTTTTTTTAATTATGAAAAACTTTAGGTGGAAATTTGAATGTCTCGGAATGTGTTTACTTTGAACGGCAAAACATTATTTTTATACATGTATAATAGATTTATATATTTATTCATTACAAAAAATAAATTTTTTAAGCAAGAAAACTGAATTTGGTAATTGATTTTCATTAAAAAAAAACCTTTTTTAATTTTATAAAAATTAAGAAATTAATTATTACAATATATAGAATTATAACTCATATAATATTTTTAATTAATTGATGAATTAATTTAAATTATTACAATACATATTTACATTCTTATTTAATGTAAAAAAAATGAAAAAAAATGAATCAAAAATTAAATGTCCCAGACAGTGTCATGTGATATGGTCTGATAAAATAAAGCCACGAATGCTAAATTCTTTAGCTCACCCCCCCCCCCCTTTTTTTTTTGGCTCTTTTTATTTCGTGTCTCTTCGTTTTCATATTTGATGGGATACTGTTTGTTTGACTATTTCTTTCGACCCAAAAAAATAAAAGACTATTTTTTATTTATTTTTTTTACTTTTCTTTTCTTTACTTTCATGTCACGTAGCTCTCTTATTTTAGTTGATGTAACAGGGTGTGTAACTTGTAGTACCCCCAATAATCAAAAAATATTTTATATTAGTAAGGAAAATCACCTTTTTTAATAAACTAAATAGTTTAAGTTATTTTATTTGTTATAAAAAAATTATTACATTAACATTTGTTTCACCAAATATCCTGACCTTTAAATGTATTACCATATTTTTTTGCTTCATATTTATTTTGATAATTATTATACTGGATAGGGCACTATTCGGTCTTACCTTTAAGAAAAGGTAACCGAGTACCCTTCGATTTAATATAGCTGAATACCCTTTGTCAAATTAAAAGGTAATTAATCTAATTAAGGGTAATAATCAAAATATTATTTACTTTAATTAAAGGGTCAAAACCAAGGCTGACTCAGCAAGCCCATTAGCCCAAAACAATGCCTATAAAAAGAAGGTAGGAAGTACAGGTAAATGATAGACTTTTCAATATAAAATAGCATTTATTGCTCAAAACTGAATCATGATTTCAGCATCGGAGTGCCTTTTGCAAGTACCCTCCCCACGTCAAATAACGTCAGTAAGATACGGAAGGACGTCACCCTATCTAAGCAGAGAGTTGAAGACTAGTGTTTCCCTAGCAGGAATATTTTGGTGCCCATCGTGGAGCACAATTTGTCCCATTTTTTTAAGAGTAATCATGATACTTACAAGAAGCAAGCAAGACGGACAGACTCAGCAAGGCAGAACTTCTCGGCAGCAGGAGGATACTACACCTAATCAGCTGATCCCTAAAGTTCTAATGGAGGGAGGTGGCGATGAAAGCCTCTTTGCAGTGTTGAGGCAACTCAAAGCAGAGATGATGGAAATAAAGAAGGAAAGGGAGAAAGACGCTCTTGAGCTTTCAGCTTTGAGAAGGAAAAATGCCAACTTAAGGAAAGAAATAAGAACTCACATACCTTCTCAAACTACACCCCTCGCCCAAGAGCAGGGGGAGTCCTCGGCGTTACAAGAAAAGCCAAGGGTAGTTCAGCAACTTGGAACCCAAATTGACCGAGATGATGTAGTGAGCCGAAGCCCGTTTGCTCACCATATCTTGGATGACAAGTTACTAGACAACTGGAGAGGCCTAACAATAGAAAAGTATGATGGAACATCAGACTCTGGAGAATATCTGAATATCTTCAAAACTCAGGTCGGTCTATATACAGAAAATGATGCCTTATGGTGCAGGATATTTCTTACTTCACTCCGAGGATCAGCCCTCAGTTGGTTCAATTTACAACCCTCATCAGACGATTCAATTTACAGTTTGTCACTAGTCATCCTCATCAACTGACCTCGTTGGCTTTAGTTAATATTTGCTAGGAGAAGGAGGAAACACTCAGGTCGTTTATGGAACGTTTCAGGCAAATGGCCCTCACTATCCGGAACTTGGATCCAGCAATTGCGATGCACTATCTCACAACAGCCCTTAGGCCAGGACTGTTTGTCAACAGTATCTGCAAAAGAACCCCTGTCGACCTAGATGAACTACGTTGTCAAGCAACCAAGTACATGCAAATGGAAGAACTGGCCGAGTTCCACAACCAAGCCCAGATGGAGTAAGTGCCCAGTTGACGAGAATCTAAAGGGAACGAACACGCAAGAAACAAACACGAAAATAAGGACCAAAAGATCAGAACTGAACGTCTCCCAAGGAGACCTAGGTTTGTAAGTTACACAATGTTAAACGCCAACCGATCCAAGGTACTCGAGCAGGCTTTAGCAACAGAGATATTGACAATACCGAAGCACACGAACACTCCCAATCAGGCTAGAAATTGTACTTAGTAAATTTAGTGCACTCTTTCCTCACTCGGGTTTTGTCCTCTTTTCAGAATGCGAAAAGAGGTTTCCAGATAAGGGCTTTAATGAGACACTTCAATAAAATGATAGAATTTTCTTTACAAGTCAATAGTCTCTTATTATTTCCTCCCAGATACCTCACTCGGCTAAGATTGAATCAAAATAAGTCAACAGTCTCTTAAAATTTCCTCTCGAGTACCTCACGTGGTTAAGGTTGAATTAAATATTCTCTCTCAAGTACCACACTCGGCTAAGGTTGAATTAAATATTCCCTCCCGGGTACCTCACTCGGCTAAGGTTGAATCAAAATTCCTTCCTAAGTACCTCACTTGGCTAAGGTTGAATCAAAATTCCCTCCCGAGTGTCTCACTTTGCTAAGGTTGAATTAAATATTCCTTCCCAAGTACCACACTCGGCTAAGGTTGAATTAAATATTCCCTCCCGAGTACCTCACTCGGCTAAAGTTGAACTAAATATTCCCTCTCGAGTACTACATTTGGCTAAGGTTGAATTAAATATTCCTTCCCAAGTACCTCACTCGGTAAGGTTGAATTAAATATTCCCTCTCAAGTATCACACTTAGCCAATGTTGAATTAAATATTTCTTCTGGAATACCTTACTCGGCTAAGGTTGAATCAATATTACCTCTCGGATCCTCACTCGACTAAGGTTGAATTAATATCTCTCGTATATCTTGTTCAAATAAGATTTAATTACTTTTTATGGATAACCTATCTCGGTTAGTATCTATATTCCCAAGTACCTCGCTTGATTAAAAGTTTGATTATTTTCTCCTATCAGCCCCTCTCAGTTAAGGTAAAATTTACATTTACGAGTACTCATTATGTTCGAATGTTCGCTGACACATACCTCACTCAGCTATTGTCTAATAATGAATGATTGCTGTCGTGTAACGTATTCGGTTCGAGTCGTTAAAAAAAATAATAAAAATTACAAATATCATGGATAATTATCATCCTTGGATGCATGACGCCTAACCCCCCTTTGGCCTTATCCTTGGATGCATGGTGCCTAACACCCCCCTTTCGGCATCATCCTTGGATGCAAGGCACCTAACACTCCCCTTCGGCCTCATCCTTGGATGCATGACGCCTAACACCCCTTTGGTCTCATCCTTGGATGAACAGCGCCTAACACCTCCCTTTAGCCTACTCACTTCTTCATTACAACCGAATACCTCCTCCGTCAAAGTGCCATGGGTAAATACATTATTAAGCCCTCGCCTCTTACCTCTTCGGGCTTGGGGCTAGTGTAATGGATAGGGCATTATTCGGTCTTACCTTTAGGAAAAGATAACCGAGTACCCCCTTCGATCTAATATAGCTGAATATCCTTTGTCAAATTAAAAGGTAATTAATCCAATTAAGGGTAATAATCAGAATATTATCTACTTTAATTAAGGGACCAAAACTAAGGCTGACTCAGCAAGCCCATTAGCCTATAACAATGCTTATAAAAAGAAGGTAGGAAGTACAAGTAAAAGGTGAACATTTCAATATAAAATAGCATTTATTGCTCAAAACCGAATCCTGACTTCAGCATCGGAGTGTCTTTTGCAGGTACCCTCCCCACGTCAAATAACGTCAGCAAGTTACGGAAGGACGTCACCCTATCCAAGCATAGACTTAAAGACCAGTGTTTTCCTAACAGGAACAATTATAAGAAAATTCATAAATTACTATTTAAGAAATTAAAAAATTATTTGAATAATGTAAAGATTAGATATTTTATTGCAAGTTATATAAACTTACAAAAAAAATTGGTTCTTAATACATAAGTTACATATAGCATTAATCATGAGTCATATATTATTTATAAAATTTTATTTTTATTGAAATAATATTGTAATAACAAATTTATTTTAACTTAAATTTTGTAATGATTGAATATTATTATTCTTATCTTTTTTTTTTCATCCAGTTTAATATGAATCCAATTATATATATCATTAATATGAGTCATATATTATTTATAAAATTTTATTTTTATTAAAATGATATTGTAATAATAAATTTGTTTTAGCTTAAATTTTATAATGATTAAATATTATTACTCTTATCTTTTTATTTTTTATTTTTTAATTTGTTTTAATTTGGATTTGACTCCGTACACTTGGATGAGTCTACTATTGATTAGAGATTTTTTTGCATATATAAAAATTCAAATTCAAAACTTTATTTAAGCAATACCAAGCTGCTTGTCACTCAAATTAACTTTTATTACTCCTATCTTTAATGTTAAGATGAAAAAGATATATAAAATATTAAAAATTTCGCTATTCATGAAAGAATATTTAACTATTATATAAAGAGTTCGGTTCGTAATTAGTTTATCACATGCATACTTATTTTTCTAAGATTTTATTATTATTTTTTCTAAATTAACATTTTATTATTGAAAAAAAAACTAGAAGGAAAATTGTGCATAAAAGTTTAAAAGATAAAAAAATGGAAAATTTTTTTAATTATCTTTCGTAAATATCGGTACAATACTCTATTTTTTATATTTATTTTGTAATGATATAACATATAGGAATTAATTATATGACTGCTATCATTATTATAATTTTTCGTTTTATTTTCAACGTCAATAAATCACTCAAGTGCTATAATTTTCACATGCAACGTTTGGACAACAACCTTAGTTCCATACTCTTCATTTTTCAAATGCTACCTACTCAGATTTGACAAATATTTAAATTAAAATTAAAAATTTTCTTATTTCAGAAGCTTGAAGGAACAAGATCACCAAACTACCAAACAAAATTCACCTCTGCGTCTACATAACACATAATTTAATACCTAGGTAAATATTATACATAGAGCTGAACCTGTCTCATTAGCATTTGTTCTAGGCCAATGAAAGGTTGCATATTTTAATGAACCCCATTGAAAAATCACAAATATAAATTTAAACTTACAAAAATAGTATTCAAAACAGATAAATTTCAGTTTTTGCGGGTTTTGATAGATTTTTATCAGTTTAATCTGCATCAGATTAGAATGAAAAAGTTAAATTTAATTTAAACTTAAAATTTTATATTTAAACTGTATTTTATTAGATAAATTTGAGGTCACCGACTGAATCGAGCTATTTTACGGACTCTAATTAAATATGAAATCTGAGATTATCGAAAGAGATCATGTCATGGGCGGCATCAGATCAAATCGATGACTTGAAAATGGCTGCTTCTATTCATATAAGTCAAAATTCTGCATCATTGTACGATTACTGCATATTTAACAATATTAAAAGCCTAATTAGGTTAGCTGGTTGTAAATATGATAATAAATCTTTCTAGCTAGCTATAAGTCTCAAGAAAATTTTCAAATAAGCCCATCCTAATTAAATTGTGACGTTAGCTTTCACGAACGATAAAATTTTAAAATGTCAAATTCACATGATGCTATCATTTTTCTTTCACCTTCGTTCTCGTTTGATCTCGAGGAAAACTTATCTTGAGTCTTTGAAAAATACATTATGTTATCATTATCAAGTTTTTATTTCTTTTACTTTTAATAATTTAATTCATCTCTCTGTAAGAACTGCTCACCTTCAAACGAAGATGTTGGTGGGGGATTATAATTTAAAATCGTTTTTATTAAACTTTAAAATAGGCAGTTGTTAAAACCATAACATCATCTTTTAGTGATTCATGATGAGTGTTCCAATCACTCTTATTCGTTCCTTTGAAATTGGCAGTGTGTGTGTACAAGGTTTTGTGCAAGGCGATGAGGAAATCAACCTACCTTTAATCATTAATTCATATAAACTACCCATATTGCAATTTCTTTTTTGCAATATGATTTGTCATCAGCTTTTTACGTGGAGTAACTTGCACTACAAAGAAGACACGTTTTCTATACATTCTTTTTTTGGTCGATAGAACTAAAAAGGAAACCTCACTAAATTAAAAATTTTATATATAATAATAAAATATTAATGTGCACAAAAGTGACCAAGCATATACATTTCGTATTTAATGTTTTCAGGTAAAGGGTTGAGTTTATCAAAAGTCTTTATATATACATATAGTTGCCTATATATAGTGATCCATTATGAGAGAATCAAAGTAGAGAATAATAGAGGAAATGGGTAAGAGCAAGGTTCTTGTTGTGGGGGGCACTGGGTATATTGGGAGGAGAATAGTGAAGGCAAGCCTAGAACAAGGGCATGAAACCTATGTTCTTCAGCGTCCAGAGATAGGTCTTGACATTGAGAAGGTGCAGATGCTGCTTTCATTCAAAATGAAAGGAGCTCATCTTGTAGAAGCTTCTATCTCTGATCATCAGAGCCTTGTGAATGCCATTAAACTAGTTGATGTTGTAATTTGCACAATGTCTGGGGTTCATTTTCGGTCTCACCACTTATTGCTGCAGCTCAAACTTATTGAGGCCATCAAGGCTGCAGGGAACATCAAGGTATGTTAGATGAGTTCCATGATTTCCCTTCTAAATCTTAGGATTAATTTCGTATATGGTATTTGTCTAATAATTTTTATTTTTATTTTTTGTATAGACTTTAAAGACTTATACTTCCAGATAATATATAATCCTAACCTTTAATGTATTAATAGTTTTATTAACTAAATTATTTGTTGTTATAATATGTTATGAGTTTAATTTTAATCTATTGTTAGTATGTAAATTTTTACACTTTTAAAAATAGTGTAAATATATCACGTAAGTGACTCGATATAGTTTAAGAAAAGTTTCAGATTTAAGTTTATATATATGCAAAAAAATTGTATTGATAGATTTATTTATCACATCCAGATACGCGACTTGTGTTTAATCCTGATTAAATCAGATGAAAAAAAAATATAAATATAGATATTTTTTATTAATTCTTATAAAAATTAATAATTTTTTATATGACAATTTATGATTAAGTGACAGTAGAATTTTTTTTAATATAATTAGGATGTTTTAATTAAACTTCATAAATTATATTATTTGTATAAACACATTATAATCAAACGAACAATCTAATTTTTATTGAAAAAAAAAAACTATAACATTGATCCACTAATCTAACATTAAATTGGTTGCGAATGACATTTTTTTTACAGTTTAATATTTACCAATCTAACTTTATTGCATTTATACTAATAGTTTAATATTTATTAGAATTATATACATTAATAAAGATTAATATGATGTTAAATTGTTAATAAATGATTTTTTATAGTATTTGAATTTTTTTAAAAGCATCAAATATAATATTATTTGCAAATAAGTATATTCATCTCTATCTTATCTTTATCTTTAACATATATTGAAATTATATACCTTAAAAAATTAAAAGGATGAATTTATATCTTATCTATGTATTGTATCCATCAAATTTCCATGTCAAAAAAGATAGAACATTAACTGAGGCATGCGATTTCTTTGATAGGACTTATGGATACATTTACGTAATTAATTGGCAGTATGATTATACATCCCTGGCTGATGAATTAGTTGAATCTGCTTCCAATTGTGGGGTAATACACAATTTAATGGATGGATTCAAACTTATTGCACTAGATACGCTTGTCGGCTACTTGTTGCTGCAATATCTTCCTCTCCACTTGAATATAGCTCCTACAATCTAATTTATATTTAAAAAAAACATGTACTTAATAAATTATAAATTTTATTAAAATAAATTAATAATGTAAAGTATATGTTGTTTATTGGGACAGATTTAGAACACAAATAAGAGAGGGTAAAAAATTAAATAAACTTTCACATATACATTAAAAAGTTTTCAATTATATAGATAGATAGATAGCATATAGCTTATAACTGATAAGGTAACTAAAATTTTATATCTTTTCAAGTAGCTAATTGAATTGGAATAGTTTGATGGCATTAGTCTAAATGTATTAAATAATTTAAAAAAATATATTATATTAATATAATCTTATAATTGAATGAAGAGGGAGAGAATTTTAGTATTTACATTTATGTGTAATTTGTTTTAAAAATTTAGGATAGAAATGAGATAAAATTACTATTTGCTGTGAGTAGAATGTTAGTCTAATTTTTCAAAAAAGTTATAAGGTCTTTTGATTTTGTAATAACGACTCTACTAACTTATTTTAAAAATAAATAAATTATAAACTTTTTAACAAGTTATAAACTTGGGTTACTAAATACAATTTTTGAACTACTTGGTGAAACTAATTATATGATTAATTAAAATGTGTTAATTGATTAAAAAAAGATATTAAAACTATTTAATGTGAGTATAAATTTTTGAAAAGATTAAACATAAAAAAATATTAAAAGTTAGATTCTAATAAGCTAAAAATTACTTGAAATATCTTTCTATTAGTTTCTTGTAATCAAAAACTATAAATTTTTGTTGGCCGAAACAATTGTTTGCAGCTTCTAAATAAGATATAAACAACTATTATAAATACAATCTTTATTTTCTTTTGTTATAGAGTATAAGAAAATCAAACTCAATTTAAGCAATGTTTTGTAACTAATTATTGATAAATTGTGATGAATCAAATGTAAAAAAAAATTATTATATAATTCGATTCACATGCGTTTTAGTTAAAATATATTATATTTCAAAATCATAATCGAATCACAATTTTTTTAATCAATACACACGCAGTGAATTTAATTTGAACTCACATGTTTCTCTTTTGTTTGTTTGTTCTTCCCTTAGCGTTTCTTGCCTTCGGAATTTGGGATGGACCCAGCACTTATGGGAAATGCACTTGAACCAGGAAGAGTCACATTAGAAGAGAAAATGACAGTGAGGAAAGCAATTGAAGATGCCAACATCCCTTTCACTTACGTCTCTGCTAATTGCTTTGCCGGATACTTCGTTGGTAACCTCTCTCAAATGGGGACCCTTCTCCCTCCACGAGACAAGGTGCTTCTCTATGGTGATGCCAATGTCAAAGGTACACAAAATCTTTCAAATCTATAATTCTTTTTCTTATTTCTTATATAAATGTGAGTTGTGTCTTCAATGGCTGTGCTCTTTTTTGGTGAATGTGTGAATTGTAATAAACTAATCATAGTTTAGAAGAAAAATACACGCGACACACGATCCAGTGGCAAAGCTATAAAATATACTAACATCAGTATGTTCTGAGATAGAATGTAATTAATGACTTTAAATATTCTTTTAAAACACTCTTTCTGTGCATTTAAATTATCATCTTTTATCTCTTTTCTTATTACATTATACATATTATTTATTATATTTTGTTATTCCTATTATTCTCATGCTGCCTAACATTTTTCTTACATTATGCATGATTTACGTACGAGTATGTATTGGTGAGCGAAGAACTAACTCAATATATGGGGTTTATGCATGTTGTAGCTGTTTTTATGGACGAAGATGATGTTGCCACATACACAATCAAGACAATTGATGATCCTCGAACATTAAACAAAACGGTATACCTGAGGCCACCAGAAAACATTCTCACTCAAAGAGAGCTAATTCAGAAGTGGGAGAAAGTATCAGGAAAGCAACTAGACAAGTCTACCATATCTGCACAAGACTTTCTTGCTTCCATGAAAGGTAAAAATACACCCATTAAATAAACTAGTTTTTTCAAGCAAATCATGTCAACAAATTAGAAAACGAATAATGTCTCAACTTAATCTTCGAGATTGTAGATATTTGACTTTTGAATTCTTTAGATATTAAAAGCTCTTATTAATCTTTAATTTTATAAAATAAACTATTCATTTTAATTTTGATTTTATCTTATCCTGTTATTTTGTATTAAAAATAAATGTTGTTTTATAAAGTTAATGATTTATGAAAAAAAAAGTAATATTTCAAGTATTAAATTACTACTGATTAATATGAATTCCAGGTTTGGACTATGCAAGCCAAGTGGGAGTGGTGCATTTCTATCATATTTTCTATGAAGGGTGTTTGACAAACTTCAAAATAGGAGAAGGTGCAGAAGAAGCGTCAGAGCTTTATCCAGAAGTCAAGTACACACGCATGGATGAATACATGAAAGTCTATGCGTGATGAGATTATAGAATTAAAATAAAATCATTGTTGTTGTTACAGTAAAACAATTAAAGAGAGATAATGCTGATCGTTGTTGTGAGTGATTCTATTTGTCAGTTGAATGATTTATAATAATGTTTCTTGTAATTGTTAAACTTCATTTTTCCTCTGAATTCCCCAACAAATCAACGTAAATAAAATACGGTAACTTTGATTACTGTTGCTGTTGCTGGGCTTTGAACTATTGAAGAGAAAAACAGACATCCAAACGATGATTTTGATTTGACAAAAAGAATGTAATACATGTTATAAGTGATTTTGATGTGACAAAACGAAAAAGATAAAAAAGTAGGAAGAGTGTTAAATAGGTATTGACCATGTTAAAATGTCTAAAAATCTAAATTGTTTAAAAAGGAAAAAAAAATATTTTGTTGTCTTAAAACGCAACTTCAGTTGATAAAAGAGGGAGAAAATTATGGAGAATACTAGGGAAGAGGTATATATTATTCAATTCAATTATTAAACATATGACAATTCAAAAATTTTATACCCTATATGAAATCATATTGGCTTCCATTCTCCACATGCAGACACAAGGTCATTGCTACCTTTGATGTTTAAGTCAAACTGTATTGAACCCCCTTCAACCTTGGGCTTTTGATCCCTATTTTCTCCTCTCCCTACTTCTTGATAATGGAAAGGTGAGCCATGACTCTTATTATAAAAATCATTCACTTCTACTATGTTATCTTTGCTATCTTTATTCATGTTTTCCATGAAATTTGACAAAGCAGAGTTGAATTCAGTCAATTGAGCTCTTGATGCTTCAAGACTACCTGGCCCATCTAGAGAGAGGTTTCTCTGGGCTTTCTCTAACACAGCTTGCAAATACTTCCCTTGGGCCTCTATTCTCATCTGCAACTTCTTCTGTACCTATTGGCAAAAATTATAATGAAAAGACTTTACAATTGAATAATAAAACTTAGAAAATTTTAATAAATTTTAATTAAAAATAAAAATGTGTTAGAGAGTATTTTATTAGCATCTTTTATATAAGAATAATCTTAACTCAGTGAAGTTAGCTATTTGACTCTGGAAAACCAAATTCTCAAAACACAATTGAATGCAAGTTAAAAATGATAAATACCTCCAACTGTTCTTCCAATCTCTTTTGAACTTCAATCTGACGCCTCAATGCTTCAGCTATTGGGATTTCTCTGTATTGTTTATGGAATATAGTTAGGAAAAGGAGAAACTAAACAGGTGCATGAGTTGCATTTACACAAATTAAAATTGCTAATTAGGGAGTTAAGAAGTTTAGATGAGAATTTGGGTCGTTGAAATTATAGTCATGCAATATAATCTAAACAAAAACGTTAAATTATTACTTAAATTATAACATACCCCCTTTCATTGTCACATCTGTAACTAGTGTTAGGCTCTGAAGAACGATTGCTGAAATTTACATACGAGCATCCTAACAGAAACAGAAACAAGGAAAGAATATTATCAAACATTTTCATATTTTATATTGTCAATTTTAAGCAAATAGCCAAAAGTAATATAAAGAATAAACTATGGACAGGGTATCGATGTTTGTCAAAAATTGAAATGAACTCACTATTATTCTCTTTGTGCAGTTCTTCATTTTGTTTTCGAGCCTGTTGTCCAAGTCTATACTTCTGCAAATTTACATATAACAAGCAATACCATGTTATGCCTCCAAATGGCAATTATTTGATGATGGCTGGGAGAAAACAAGAAAATCAAAGACAGAGAGGAAGACAAATTTGAACAATACATAGCATAATTTTAAAAAATAATAATAAAGAGAAAAACCGGGCCACGAGTGAGGTGTTCTGCCTTAAATATTCCAAATTATTGGTTCTTTACCAATCCAAAATTAATATCATTAGTATTCTCACTCCTATTTTACACTGATTTACATCCTTCTACAATATTATTGTCTGCTACAAATTATTGATATTATCAAATCAATAACTTATTTTTTGTCTTTTCACTTCTCCATCTATTTTTCATTCTACATTATTAAACGGTATAATGCCAGAACTTTCAAGAGAAAAAACTGGTTACCTGTAAATGACTCTTCAAATGATATAGTGTCAGACCTTTCAAGCCCATTAACCTCATAACAGACTTTGGAGTCGCCTCTGAACACAAAGCAAACCATTTATTAATGTCATTTTGTGACACGCAAGAACCTCCACAACCATTAAGCCAATAGATTAGAACATAATTTGAATGATAAGCATTTACTAAACTAATATTAGATGTGTAACTTTATATAAAGGGATTAGATATTTCAATTACACCTTCTCCTTTCATTAATTCTCCTAATGGACCAAATATTTGTACCTTCAGGAAAAAAAAGCACAAATAAGGAAAAATAAGAAATGCTGGGCTGCAGCATCATGAATATTATGTTGTGTCAGATCAATTTCTTGATTTAGTGCAGCAAGTAATTGAAGGTTCTAAAAACACCCCATCGTTTAACTTATTTTATACCCTACTTTCAACATCAATTCCAACCAAAACTTCTCTTTCAAGTTAACATTCGTTTACCAACACAAAGTAACATAATCAAAGAAAATGAAACAAGAGGTTATACATACTGTCAGGGCCACCAAGCTTTGTGACAGCATCAACAAACCGGTCATGAAGATCTGCTGTCCATCTAAGCCTTGGTTTTGGGTCTCTTGTCATAGTCATCACCACTCCATTATAAGCTTCTCTTCCACCACCCTCCATCACTCACTTTCACACTTCAAACCTCACCCTCCTGCGGTTTCACTTCCAAGTAGCCTTCTTTTTCTTATAAACCTCCAAAAAGCAAATTCGAACCAATCCCACTTGCAGCTTTTGCTTTATACCTCAGCCAAACCGCGCCTTCATTCGATCAAGAGGTCCCAAAAGCGAAAAAAAAAGGCAAAAAGAGAAGATATACCATATACCCCTCTGCAACTAGCTACAATGTTTTTGCCAATGGAAGAATCTGTAATTCCACAACACAAACTTCGATTATTATTAGCAATTGGAACTAACCAAACGAGTCAGAGAACAGAACAGAACGTGATTGATTAGACCCAAACAGAGGAGTGCTGCAGTTAAAAAAAGAAACAGAAAAAAAAATTGGCTCAATAGCGTAAGAAGCAACACAAACAAAAGCGTCTAATACGACGTTTGATGATCTTATACAATGCTCTTTTGTACAGTGATTCTAATTATTGTTTCTAACCATGAAAAATTAAATAATAAAACACTGTATTTGGGTGCAATGCATTACGATTTGTGCGTTATACTATGATTAATTAAAATTAATCATAAATATAATTTTTATAGTAATTGATATAAAAATTATTATTATATTTTTCTTTTACAAATCATGTTTGTAATTTTTATTTTTTTTGTTTAGAGCATTAATAAATGTTCAGAAGCAATTATATTTAAGTCGTAGTTTTACAAAACTTATAATATATGATTAAGTGAAAACATTTAATATATTTAAATTAATGGTATGATAACGTCCTCTTAGAAATTAGCAGTTAGCTAGAATTGTTTGAGGAACATGTTAGAGGAAATCTCGGCGACGAATCCGAAGTAACATCGCGGATACTACGTTATTTAATTGGGGAGCTGAAAGACTTATGTGCAGCACGTTGTGACCGTTGGATCCGAATAATAGAAGAGAGGGGAGGGTGTTAGAACGATCGAACGGTAGAGATTGTGGGGTGGGAGCCACGTGGATGCCAGCGTGGAAGATTCGGAACAAAGGGAAAATGAGAGTGGAAAAGGGAAGGTCACATTACAGTTTTAAGGGTCACATGGATTGGATTGGAGGGAAAGGGATGTGGATCCCACCAAATTAACACATTTCGGTTTGTCCGTTAAGGATCGTCCCCCAAGAATATTCCCAAATTACCTATTTTTAATAAATTATATTAAAAAAATAATTTATCTTATGCTTAACAACGTAAAAATTAGTACATTTTGATTTCATTATGATAAAATGTATTTATAGATGATATATTATAAAAATATTTAATTTTTATGAAAAAAATTTAATATCTAACCGTTATTTGTTACAAAAGAGTTAAACATTGTTTAATTAGGTCATAATGATGTTTCACTAAGATAGTAGCATTCTTGGTTTAAGAATTGTTTAGTCCGTGAACTCTTAAAGACCTGATAATGCTTCAAGATCTAACACCATGGGTTCTCTTCTGTCTTGTTTACTCTCTTTTTATCGTCTTCTGCTTATTTTTATATACCTAGATTTTATTCCTTTTGTTGTTTGGGTCCATTTTTATATCCCATCATTAATTCTTACAATGTTGTTTAAAACTGAAATTCTAGTGTAAATGAGAAACTCAGCTTGTAGAATTGAAAAAAATTTGCTGCTGATTCTTCATTTATCCGACCTTGTGACAATTCCTTTCCCTTGGGACAAACTCTTGCTAGCTTCTTACCTAAACTTTTACAAAATGGTTAAGCAAAATTATTTATTAACTTTTCTCCTCACATATAATGTTTGCTAGTCTTGGCCTGTACTTAAAATGAAAAGCTAGACCAAGCAATTCTTTTCAAGAGGGCTTTAAAAAATATTTTAACGAACGAAACTTCTAAAAACTAATTTTAATAGCTTTTATTTTTGCTTCTTTATTTTAAATTCTAAAATACAAAACTAGTCAATAAAATTTAACTTTAAATTTGAAAATCATATTTTAACTTGATAGTAATTGTAATCTTAAGAAAAAGGTAAGGTAAAACATTATATGCTAACATATATGCTTGGCTTTTTTCGCATTGTGGTACAAAACGACAAACCATGTGGTAAATTACAATAACAAACGGCAATGTGATAGAGTATGGTACTACATGACAAGTTGGCCTGGCAATCCAATCTACTGTGGATCACATGTTTGGTTGGGCTACAATGTCGTGATGGTGGGAAAATGTTCGAAATCGCATGCCAACAGCATAGGTTGTTTCTTCGAAAGTTGACAAATAACTTTTTTAAATTGTAGTAGCCAACCTTTGTAGCATTTTCTAAAGACAGCTTCTCCTTTTAATACAAGTTTTTCTTAGGCAACACTGCAAATTCCTTATGTTTATGCTATTGCATTTGAGAACCTTCATGACACCAGGGGGGGCTAGTGAAGGACATGAAATGGAAGGAGGGGGAAAATATCCTAAGTTGTAACATAATGCTGATTACTGTCAAGAATTAACTAAAATAAGATAAATGTTACAGTGCCCTTAAGGAATTAATTAAATTTTTTTAAAATTATTGTTAAATAACATAACAACAGATCTTTCCGTAGTTTTCAATACACTTCTAACTTAATTTTTTATTTATGGATTCCTTAACTTTAGATCACAGCAGGACCCATTAGATAAAAATAAGAAAGCTATCGACAAAAACACTAAAGATGCCACATAGTATTCTTGTCATACATATTAAAAAACACAAACTTTGATTACTATTATTTCTCATTTATATAGTGATCAGATTTGTAAACTTTTAGAAAAGCCCTCATATATACAAAATAGCCCTATATGCATAGGTTCATAAGCATAGCCCAATAAATGTTTTCCATCTGCATCTGCAATCAATCCTCATCAGTATGACGAGAGGGGGCTGTAATTGACCTTCACAGACAATAAGAAATCATTAACTAAATTGATTATCAATTCCAACACATTTTTACCATAACACATTTTTGCTAACCTATGGCTAGTGACTGCTTGACTAAAATTAGAGCCTGCAAGTCATGCTTATGATCATAAATGTTTTTTAATATGTATGACAAGAATACTACGTGCATGTAAACAAAAACAAGTTAAAATGTTAAACAATGTGATGAAGGGTCCAAAAAACAATGGTAATCATTACTCACTAACATTTCCAGGCCCAGCCCACTTTACAACTTCAGCAAACATGTTAAACAATGCTTTTTGGATCCTTCACCACATTGGAGGCATCAACAGCTTTACAAATCCCGGAAGAGCAGTGCACTAACATAAGGTGAACAATTAATTGAAAACCATTTGTGAAACAGCCAAAATTCATGTCCAACATTCATTTGAAAAACCTTAAACTACTAAAACAAAAACCCAATTTTGCAAACAAACGGTAAGAATGGGGTTAAACAGGTATGTAATAAGAAGCAATTAATATGTGAAATAATTAGTTACTTATTAGGCATGCATTTAATTAACCCCACATTGATGTACAGTGGAATTGAATTCAAAAGGAAGCAATGAAATGGCAGGGAAAATTTTTCAAAGATGAAATAAAGAGAGGATGGCGACTAATGCATGGTGGAACTAACATATTACTATAGAGTAAAAAAAGTTGAATAAGTACTTGAAGAGTGAGCAGTGGATCATGTTGCACATTGAGCAACACATATAGCCCACAAAAGGACCTATGGTACTGAAATTGTTTTAATAATTGAAATTGAAAACATGATTAAGATCATAGTGAGACGAAACAAGAATTACTAGTGAACGAGTTTCAAACTCAGTTGGACCGGGCTAACCGTTTAGGCAGTCCTCTGTCTGGTACGGTCATACCCTCAAAACCCCATTATTCAAGTCATCATTCATCAATGTGGAGGATGCCTACCACCACCCTAGTCAAATCTTATCAGTCACTTTCATTATTTTTATTTATATTACTACTATATTTATTAATAATTTCTATTTTTTTTATTTAGACGACAATTATCTTCTGCAGAAGAGAACATTTTTCAGCTGAGATTATCATAAATATTCAACACTCATTGCCAAGTTAATATTATTTTCATAATACTGTCCGGTATGCACAGTTGTTATGTATTGGAATTTTTAACGTAAATTGATTTTACCGTGTTAGATATTTATTTTAATAATTTTACCTAAACGTTCAATATACATATGCTATACTTTTTTTGTATACTTCCATGTTATTATTTCAAATGTCTTAATTTACTTTCTTATACCCTCTAATGAATTTTTCTTTTTGTTAATTACTCTAGAAAGCTTACATCTGCCACTTTTTAATGGTAAGCAATCTAAATTATCATATAAAAAAAAACTTAAGTTCCGTAAATATAAAAAAGAAATTTAAAAATTCAAAATTCTAACTATAAGATTTCCTCGATTCTCTCTCATCTTCGTATTGTCAATTTAGATTACTGCGTTTTCAGATACGGAATTACTTTTGTCTTGTATTAGACATCCCATTTCAAAAACAGATAATCTATTACTCAATATCATTAAACTTAACCATAATAATAATCATAATAATAATAATAAGTAGAGTCTTTGTCTGTTTTTACTCATCTGAGGCACTAATAAACTAGGACCAAACTAGATATAAAAGAGGATGGAGATGACAAAGACTCTAGAGAGTGAAACTGAGAGAAAGCCAGTTTTCAGAAAATTTACTTCAATGAAGACTGCATAGCAGTGGCTTAAAATAAACTAATCCCAAAACACCTCACTATGAAAGAGATTTACAATAGTCTGCAGCCTTACTACTTAATATTGTCAGTTATTACATGTTTGATATGCTTAGCAAGAAGTTAAAACTTTGTACAAAATTGCAGACTGATTTCTATTGGCAAAACCAACAGGAAAAGGACTAGTTTTAGTCCCCTATCCCAATAATAACACACTATTGGTCCATTCCTAATCTACTTGTGATTCCTAATCCATTCACCAAATTGAAGCTAATGAAAAAATCTGGAGTCATATTAGGCATGGTACTTCTTTAAAAACTATTATGAATAGTCATGGATGACAATTATGTATTCTATCTATGTTAATTTCGTGAGCCCAGTTTGACTTTTATACACCATGTTTTTCTGATAGTGTTCTGTTACCTTCCTAATTCAATTGAGAAATACAATGTCCAGAGTCCATATGCATAAAAAAAGGTTTTTTTTTTTCTTTTAAAAAAATCACATGAAAATAACACAGACAAGCTCAGATTTAAGAAAGTTGAACAACACAAAGAAATAGGCCCCAAAAAATTTTAAGCCAAAAACTTGCCTTATTCAAAACCAAAATGATTAGCATTTGCAACTTGTTCACAAATCTATCTGGTTTAACTCTGAGAAGTTAGTTCATCACTACCAAATGTATCAATTTCAGGAGGTGGCTGTTGCAGGACCTGCAAAGGGGGTCTGAAAAAAAATATTGTCCTGTCAACTATTTCATAAACCCAACTGGCCATTTGTGGAAAAGACTACAACTTCCAGATAAAGTTTAAGCACAGTGAAGGAGAATTCCATGGAGATTTTTAAATAACAAGTGAAAAATTGATGCAAGTGTGAGTTTGAAGTCTCAAATGGTTTGAAAATAAGCTTTAAAGAAATAATGAGAAGAGATTTAGACTACTCATAATATATTATAGTCATATTTGAATTTACTTTTAAATGTTGATTATTCTACATGTACTTTAATGTTAGTAATTGTAAGTATTTTTATATATTGAATTCGCATTTGTAATTTTTTTTAACATGTTTCTAAACAAATAACAAGAGTTTGAATGAAGATGTAATGTCATGTTCACTCCTGTGTTATGTTGCTTTCTATATTTTTAAAATTATTTCCTTTTCCTTACTCTATAATTTTCTTTTTCTTTCTTTTTAACTAATGATCCAGAGGTCCCACATAAAGTAAATTTCAAACATCCTCTAGAATACTAGTACTTGACTATTTGATCAGATCAGTTTAAATTCAAGTACCCAGCCCCTAACACCTCAGATTCATTGCACAAGTTCTTAGAACTTATGAGCAATTTATAAAATATAACTCTGGTTTCCACAACAACACGGTTGGAGTCTTGCTCCAACAGTATTTTAATTTGATATTCTTACACAGCATAGCATAGACATTCATTGTTACTTTAACTATGACAAGTTTTTCACTTACAAAAGTAGAGACTAGAAACCAATGGTCCTTCAACTTCCACCAAAATTGACTAGTGTAAATTTCTCCACAGACAATCCTTCCATTACATCACAAATCAATCCAAACAAAAGCCATGCTGAGTATTCTTTTGAGTTTACAAAATATATTAACACTTTCCAGAGAATTATGAGTTATTGGTTGTCAGAACTGAACTATGACAAGTGTTTTAACCCAATTATAACATCTAACTTTAGCCAATTTTCTTGTGAGATTTGATTCGAGCTGTGTAAGTTCCTTAACTGAAACAAGGTAAACTCAACTCAACTCAACACAAGGTGATGAACTAATTAACATGGAACTAGTTATATGCAAAAAAGAACAGCTTAAAAATAATGATTTTATTATCATCGACAATTAAAATTGATGTTAAAATTTATCTAAAATTATGTTGCCATTACAAAGGCGGACAAAGTTCCTGAATATTGGATCCACATTAACATGTATTAGTTTATTTTTATGTTTTATTTAATATATCCACTTTATTTATATTTTTCGTTTTATTTATTTTAATTACTCAATTTATACGTCTTTATGATAAAAAACAAATTTTAAAAATGTTACTGTCAATACATAGCCATGATTTTAACAAATTAAAAGTACTAAGTATTTCAATATATTATACTAATAAAAATTTATTAAAAATTTATTTATTATATTTTTATCTCATAAATAATTTTTAAATAAATGAAAGTATGGGTTTAGTTAAAGTCTTGAAATACAAAAAAAAAACATTTAATTTTTTTTATTTAGTAGACAGGAGAATTTGTAGGAAAAATTAAAACTGTTCAAAATTTATCATTTTATTTCTTAAAAGAGCTAAAGTTAGCTAAATTGTAAGTTTTAGGATCTTGCCAATAAATATCTTAATAGCGTTAAAGAATCAATAAATAAAAAATTTGATTGAAATTTATGATAATAAAATGTTGATAATATTAAATATCATACTTATATATATATATATATATATATATATATATATATATATATATATAAGATAATTATTCCTTAAAATCACGGTTAGCATTCTCCAAATTTTTATCAGATCTTATATTTCACACGTTAATTTGAGTGAAAGATCACTTGTATTTTAAATAAACATAATAAATAAAATGAATAGAAAATAAGTTCCTAGATAAGAGCAAAATAAAAGCAGAGTATAACCACGTATGAATAAAGTGAATGACCTTATTTTACCCAGGCTATTCATGGTAAGTACAACTAGAAGTAATATTTGATTTTTAAAATTAAAAAAAGGTTTCATATTTTTAAAAGGCCAAATAATTTTTTTAGGGATAGACCATTTATTTTAATGCATTATATTTTATTTTTATTTAATTGATATATTTGTTCATAGAACGATTATTTAGTAAAATAAGCAAATAATAAGTCTTCAATAAACAATAATTATTCGAAAATTTCTTTTCGAATTTACATATTGTAAGAAATCTTCATTTATTATTATTAGCTACTCAATGACTATCCTTATTAGAATCTGTATTTCAAATATTTAGTATACCCTCATTTAATAACCATCCAACAAAAAATAATAATCATTCACAAAAGTTTTCCTTGAATTCAATAATCCAATATAAAAGTGTATTTATCAACTACTTATTAAGAAGAAATGCTACTTATTAACAAGAAATACCAATTCAAAATTTTCTTATAAAGTTATTTTTCCTTTAATTAAAATTTAAGAATAATCATCTCAAAATAAATTTAATGTATAAATTGTAGCCAGCCTTTGTGACTGAGTTTGGGAAAAACTACAAAACCTTGTACAAGTCGAAAGATTTTAATCCAGTAGTTATAAGCTGGGTATTTAATTTGACCGTTTGATAAAAAACCGGTAATGCGCCTCCAAATGCGCACTGGCATGTGTATATATCCATAGCTTAACCAGCAAAATTGATTTTAAATAATAATCAAATAAGCATTACATAAATAGGGTAGTTTGAACTATTATTATTATTATTATTGCCAGAAGTTAAAATTACAATTGGCTGCATGGAAGCATCAAGCGAGGCATGTTAAATTATGTAAGTGGACAGTATCTCAATGCTTGTAACTTCTCACAAGGTGGCAGAATCTGGCAAAGCAAAGGTAAAATATCAGAATAATTTTAAATTTGCAAAGAACAAACATGTGGTTGCCGGTTAAGCATCCAATAACCCAAAAAATAACATGCAGCTAATATATTTATTGGTAACATCAAATAGTCCAAAACATTTTGAAAAAAAAACCATATTTACATTTTTCCAGAACAATGCAGCTGATATAATTTACTGCAAGAAGTATATATAATACAAATATAGTTTATTTATTGGTTTCTTAGGAGCAAGTGTCCTTCATAAATGAAATAGATACACAAAAACAGAATACTGTAGCGGGGCGTTTCCTTTCTTCGTAACGTCTTTACTGTGATGATATTATATCAATTCCCTAGAGACAAAAAAGAAAGAAAATAAAGTAAGGTGGAAATTATAGTAATATATACACTTTCACTTAAATAAGGGCCTTTCACACCCTAGAAAGTTTCATTAGCCCAGCTGTGCACAGTTGCACACACACCCCCCCCCAAACCAAACCCTTTAGTGTAGTGTCACCTTTGTTTTGTTAAACGTCTCAAAACACATTTTCCTCTTTTCCCTGCACTCTTCTCTCGCCATTACTCTCTCTGACATCCCTGCTTTGGTTTTGTGTCTTCAAAGCACGTACAAGACCTGATGAAAGAGGTAACGGTTGAAGCTGATGGTGGGCAAGGAGGAGCACAAGGTGCACCTGAGAGTGGCAAAGGAACGGCTAGGCCAGACTTACACAACAGGGCCATGAAAATTTTGAGGGCAAGAGAGCCTTATAATGGGTATGAAGAAGTGGGAGAGAAGCCTTCAGGGTTTGAAGTTATGGGGTGGTACCTTTATGAGTTCTGCTTCTACTTTGTTCAAACTGTTCTCATACCTGTTGTGTTCCCTCTCATAATCAGTCAGCTACAGCGTCTTCCTACAGATTCAGCTCAAGAATGGGCCAAGAACCACCCAGCCATGCACTGCTCACAGAAGGAAATTCATCTGTGAGTGTCTACATTTTTTTTATTTAATTTTTTGCTTGTGTTTTGGAAAATTTAAGGTCTTTTGTTTTTTTTAAGATTTTTCTAACTGTCGTGTTTCTTTTAAGGAAAATAAAAATTGTTACTTTGTGTTTTTTTCTTCTGCCGTCTTGATCTAAACTGGTTTATGTGTTTTGGGTGTTGCAAAAAATTTGAAAAGGTTGTGTTTTGCCATGGATGGGTAATTGGGTAGTAGAAAAAAAGGATTTTTTATTATGGTTTTAAAAAACTAGGCAGCGTGACTAACTGAGCATAGGGTTCCTTTTTAAAAAAAAAATAATATTTTGGGCCGTTGGTTCCACTATAGTTCGCAATCATGAAAAGCCGTGTCCTTTGTGGCTTTCTTACTATCCTACTTTACTCTTACTCTACTCAAGAGTTAAGATTCCTTTTTCAAAGCACTTCATTACCCATCGGACATCAACCCCATTTATTAACTATGCTTTCATGTCGACCTTTGATGTACAAGAAAAAACAAGCTAAAGTTATGCACTTGTATACTTGGCCAAAACAAGAGAGAGAAAGAGAGTAAAAATCTATGCTTTCCTCCTGGGGAGTATAAAAATGTTTGTCGGACTCGCCCAAAAGTCATCACTCATCTTTTACACTTTTAAGATATTCATAATATTATCCTCAACGGTAAAATTTACCATTATGTGTTGCTTTACTCCACTTAAGCATACTTTATTTCATTATTAGAAAACACCAATAGTTACCCACCCTAATCACTTCTTTATATTAGTTTTTAATACATGAATTTTTATATGAGATCTATGTTATTCCTACTTATCAATTTTCTTATTAAAATGAAGAGTATAATATAAAAAAGTATATGCTTTAATATTGCGTAAATTTGAATTCTTTCCTTTTCGAAGCATTTAGCCATCCGTTTTGTAAAATACTTAAAATTTAAATCAAGTCTTGTCGGCAGTTAGTTTACGTTGGTAAAGATAGCTACTTTAACGACAATTCACAGTGCCGACAGCATGAAACTGTTTCCATAATTTATCCATTTACACGATTTATTTTTTTAACAAAAATGCTACCACTAAGAATTAACTGATTTTTTCTTCTTGCACAACGCAAATCTTACAAAACACAGCCTTAGAATTACCCAAACGAACATACAGTACTCACTACAGGATTACTATCTATAACTACAGGAACTAGACGAAAATACAGTACTACTCACTATGTAAACAGTGGTATCCATGTGCAATTGCATGTTTCCAAAGTTCCAATTATAATCATGGCAGCATTCCCATTAACGGCAGCAGTTTGTGCTTGAGCATGATATTTTGTGCCAACATTAGAAGACAATATTTGAATGAATAATCATGCTATTTAGTTAATTTAAAAACATCTAACCAAGTTGACACATCTGAGTTGGATAAGGTTTTTGTTTGTTGTTATTGTTGTAACTTGTAACAAAGTTGACCCATGTGTAATGTTGTTTTGCAGGTATATCAAACTCACAAACCACACCATAAGAACTAGTGGTGGTTCAAATTTCTCCTCTTTGGAATGGACATCAATTGCTTGGGCTACAGGTCTAGCCTTGGCTGCTCCAATTCTTGGCTTCATTTCCTTCCACCTTGATGGTCACTTCCCTAAGCTCATCTTAGCATCAGCCACAGGCATTGGAGTGTTCTTCTGCCTCCCTGCAGGGTTCTTCAAAGTCACAGCCATCTTCATTCCCTACATTGCTGGCATTGTTGCAGCTAGCACAGTTGCTAGTGCTGCTCACACACACCATCTCGGCCTCATGATTCGATGCTTCACAGGACCAATTCTTAAGAGAAGTGAATTCTCCATTAGGCAAGGGGTTTCTAGCAGACTCTCCCTTCATGCCACAGCTGCTGGTTGCTTAGGAGCTGCCATAATTTCATCATTCACTTATCATATGCTTCGCGAACTAAATGACAATGATCGCGATGTTATGAGCTTGTGGGTAGTTTCAATCTTCAGTGGCCTAATATGGCTTGTGGGGGTCTTACATTTGGTTACAGCCATAAGCAGAACCACTGATTCCATCTCTTTTTCATCAAGGCTTCACCCTTTTTCTATCTTCAAATACCCTCATGCAATTGGAGGCCTTGGTGCTGTTTTCCTCTCCTCATTCACCACAATGTCAATTTTCACTGGAGGAGTGATTTTCATAGTGGGCCACCTATGCATTAAGCCATTGCATTTGCTCTATTTCTGGTTAACTTATTTCCTTTTCCCTCTTGTTTCTTTGTCATTATTACAACCCTTGCTGAACGTGATCAAGATGAATTCTGTGAAAATGCAAATCGTGGGGTTCATTCTGTCACTTCTATCATCCGGGTTTGGATTCTATTATGGTCACAGCCACTGGAAATGGGGTCACTTAGTGCTATTTGGTGCTATTCAAAGCACAGCAACAGGGATTTTGCATGCTTTTGGAAGGGTATTGGTGTTGGACTGTGCTCCTTCAGGGAAAGAAGGTGCATTCTCTATTTGGTATGCTTGGATGAGAGCTGCAGGGTTGTGCGTGGGGTTCACGGTGGGATCGGTGGCGCCAGGCCGCATTAGAACATCGTTTGGAGCTGCGTTTTGCACTGCCATTGTTGGAATTGTGGTGCTGCTTTTCGGAAATATCAGTGATGTTGGAGGTGCTGTTGCTGCAGGACATGTCAGAGATGATTGTGAGAGAAGTTCGGGTGTGCCTGGCTTAGATTCTAAAGAATCTGCTCGCGTTTGAATAATCAAATGATGAATCATTATCGTACATTATTGGCTTGTGCGTTATATAATTCTTTGCAAATGATGTTAATGCATGCAAGAGTAAAAGGTTTCATTTTATGATTGATTTTAGATGTATTCTAGTGGTTAGTTACTGTTGTTGCAACGCATGCATATGTTTGATCTCTGTTGAGGATTTGGGATCTCGCCTGTGTAACTGTGTTATAGTATTTTGTCATATTTGTTTTCTCTTATACATCATTTCTGCCCCATGCAATCACCTTACTTTCATCTTGCATCATTCATAACATTTAAATATTTCTAGTATTCACCATGAAATTTAAATTGTTACTCTTTGAAAATAATTCATATCTTCTGCCACCATTTTAATGATTCTGTGTCTTATTTAGGGCTTGTTTGCTTTGATGTTTGCACACCTGTAATCGATTTCTAATTTTAAAAATGTGTTTAAGAATTTTCAAACAGGGATGTTTAATGGTAGTGATAAATTTTTGCTTTCAATTGAATTGATTTTGTCAGCTTTACAAATATATCTTCAATTTTTATTTTCTTAAAAGTAAAATGGTGTTTTCGGGTAAGTTTATTTTAAAAAGAAGTAATTGTTTTTATTTTTATTTTTCGGGTAAGTTTATTTTAAAAAGAAGTAATTGTTTTTTTTTTTTATAACTTCTGACAAGAGTTTTTGAAAGAAATTAATATTATTCAATGTGAACTTTTTAAAATTAATGGTTTCATTTCATGAGTCGTTACCCTTAAAATTCACTCCAACTATGTTTACTCTTTACCTAGGCTCTAAATGTGTTTTGTGTAAAGACCCTAAAATGTACTAATCAATCGTGTTAATCAACTAATAATGAGGTTTCTTAAACATGCTTTTGGGGTTCGATTCTTATCTTGTGAATGAGAAAAGTTTTGTTAAGAAAAAAGATAGTATTTTTTTTTATTTGCAACATACGTTATTTGTTTTGGTAATTTTTTCCCTCAAAAGTAGAAAAAACAAGATGAATTTGGTCCAACAGGCTCGCCTATTTAATCAACCTAAAGTGGTGTGTTGGGCATAGAATTTTGCACCTGTTAATTTGCCTAACACACCTTACTTTAGCATGTTAGAATTCAGATTAATGATTGGTCGAAATAGGTTGACTTGTTGAGCCTTTTTTCTATACATAAATTGAAACAATAAAATTTTATTTATTTATTATTTGATTATTAATGTAATACTATTTTAATGAATTTTATGTTTTTATTAATTTTTAAACTTTGGCTTCTGAGTTCGTTAATTCACTGGATAACCCTTAAATAGACTAGATTAAGATTTCTAATCTATTTCAAAAAAATGAAATTGAATATTTTTTATGGATTTTTAGGGACTTAAATTGAAATGGATTCACTCGCTTTTCCACCTTCTAATAAGGAAATAGTTTTGATTGGCTATTGAAATTCCAGTTTGAGAATGATATATATATATATATTATTTTTTTCATATTTACCAATAAAGATTTCAGGTGTTCAAAAGTAATTTTTAAGTTATTTATTCAATTATATTCTTCAGTGAAACTTAGATAAATATCTGTTGCAATTGCATTAGGATGTTCTCCTTAAAATTGGGCTTCATTTAACCGTAAATGCCTACAAGCCCAAATAATGCAAAAAAAAAAAAAGATCTTTCCCCAAAAAAAAAAAGCACTTCGGCAATCGCAGGTTTTGGTTGGATCGGAAAAATCTGATTCCATAGACTGCAAAATGATGCAGAGATGGGTGAGCAAGCTTCGTTCGTTGGCCGTTCAGTCTCGTCAAGCTCTACCCCCACCCTCTTCTCGGCGTCTCCTCCACCACGCGCCGCCGCAACCCTTTCACTCTGCTCCCGCTTACCGCACTCCTCCTCCTCTTCCTTTCAGTTTCTCTTCATGGCCTCTGCACCCATCTCGTCCTTCGCTATTTTCTCCCTCCGTAAGCCAATTAAGAGTAAAGCTTCTTATATTCCCTCTTCTTTTTTACGTAATTTGATGTTAATATTTTGGGATTGTAATTGTAATGTAGTTGGTTCAAGTGCGGCACGTGTCGTCAAGGGAACGGAAGCTGAAGAGAAAGCCAATGACACCAGTCACTTCCAAAATTAAGAAAATCAAAATGAAATCGTATTCGTGCGTTTCATTCTCATTGCTAAATGCTATTATAATATACCCTTTCAGTGTTTGTGTGTGGAGTAAGTGATTTTGTTATGCTTAGAGCAGGTCTTATAAATCGAGGTTCAGAACAATGAACGATGGCAACATCAGGCGTTGGAAAGAGGGCAAGCGTCATAATGCTCATTTGAAGGTTCCCAATTTTATTTTTCTTTTCTTTTACTTGGGCAATTTGAGGTTTTGTGATAGGTGATAATGTGATGGGTTGTTGAAATGAAAAGTGAGTTTCTTTATGGTTTTATCTTAATGTCAACATCAATTGTCTAATAGATCACATCGTACTCATTACCAAATATGTGAGCACAGTCCTTCACAAAGTTGTTAACTTCAGTATATTCCCAGTGAATAGCTGCTGTCTTTCTTAAGCAAGTTTCCTGTGTCATTTGTAACACATTACTTTCTGAATTCCTTAAATAAATAGGTGAAGCAGGAAACAATGGCAAGTTTCATGCAGATGAGAGAAATTATGTTTGAAATTGAGGTCATAATAGTTGTTTCTAACTTAATAGTGACTGATAGCTAGGTTATGATTTGAATTTCTTCATTTGTGAAAAATGGAGCAAGTTAGCAACCTGTGTTTCTTTAGGATGCACGAGTGTGAAATTTGACTGGGTGATGAGGCAATAATTATGCTGTGCTTGTATTTGATGTGTTAAATAGCATTTTAAAAAATCAGAATGCAAAATGGTCATATTAGCAGAACTGGCATTTGTTGTGGCTGTATGCTCTATAGTCAATACAGTATAGTATGATCGCACAATGTATAAATATTACTAAACATATGATTCATCAAAGAGCAAAAAATAGTTGCATGTCATCGCCTTTGTTTTGGGTTTGTGCTGTGATGATGTTGTGGTATACAATGCATAACATGTTTCCTATTATTTTCATCATAAATGTTGGGCAGTTGGCACCAGGCTCTAGGCTGATCATGACTGAGAAGTGCTAGCAGCTTCCTCTTTTCCCATGATATGGATACTTGACATAAATACTAACATGTTTGTGGGTCACTGGTATTCTTCAGTAGTAGTACTTGTAAACTCCCCTATTAGCTGTCTCTTGTGAAAATTGCTTGTGTGAGGTGTTGCAATACAGAACACTAACATAATACATCTATTCATTTAAAAACTGAAGACAAGGGAATGAAATTTACATTTGAACAAATTAAAATCTTTAAATCAATTATAAAATCGACATGGTTACCTAGCAAACAAAAGGAGGGCAGGGCAGGGAAGATGGGCAAAACAGTTAACATTGCTTCTCTTAAATTCTCTCTCTCTCTCTCATACAATATTTGTGATTTAGCCAATTTTTTTAATTATATGAAATATATCTTCTGACATTTCACTGTCCTTGAACTTGATGAATTTCTGGTATTCATTGCAGTCAAAGAAAGCAAAACGTAGATTGAGAAAACCCGCTATAGTCCCAGCGGCTTATGCAAAAGTAATGAAGAAGCTCAGTTTTTGTGGTTAGAACATTGTAAGTTGCTGTTGGTCGCAGCATGAAAGAGGACCGATCAGGTTTTGCTTTTTGACTCTGATCATCTGTCCTCTTTCACATTCTAGAATCTGTAGAACGAGCAAATTACAAAGCAATTTCTTTCTTATTTGTTTGATTGGAGCAGTTAGAATTGATAACATCTCGAGGCTATGCCTATTCAAAGTGGTATGTTTTAGTGGACAACATATGCAATATTTTTAGCATGCAGCAGTGACCGATTGACCCCTTGTTGTGATACATTTGATTTGTCTTCTGTCTGATAAAAATATCGTGTCCAGAATATCTCTACTTAATGTTTAAGGAGCTTTGAATGCGCGTGCGGGTTCAGTGCAAGTTTTTGGCTGAAAATAGCTACATGATCCCTTTTAGACTATAAACAATTTTGTTCAAATTGAAAGATCGAGTAAACGATAGTTCAACAACGTGCTGTAATCATTGTGATGGAGTAATTTGATGTTAAAACTTCGCCAAAATAAAAGACGGGAAAATTATAAAACAGTGCCAGCTCGTTTAGGAATACTAAAAACTTTCATCCATGCTAAAATTATGGAATAACAATATTCTAGTAAACACCAGTTGAAAGTTCGGTGCACTTTCAATTTTGGGTTAAATTAAAAATATATATTTCTATGTAAAACATTTATATTTTAGTCCTTATTTTTATTTTTATATGAAAAATTTATGCTTTATTTTGGTTCCCATATTTTTTTTTTCTATTTTTGTCATACGCCTAACAATATTTTTTTCCAATTTAATCTTTATGTAAAAAATAATTTAAAACTATTATAATGTCAACAGAGTGGAAATGAATTTATAATTTTTTATATAATGATTAAAGTATAATATTTTTTCATACAAGGAGTAAACTAAAAATTAGTGTCACAAGGAGCGACTGTATTTTCAAAATTTAACCTTATTTTTACGATGCATTCGGACAAAAAGTTTGTATATCCTGAAGAGGCTTTTTTTTATTCTTTTGTTCTACATGATTTTTTTTATTTAGTTATTACACGTATGATTATTGTTTATATCATTTTTCTTACATGATACTATTATCAAAATAATATTAAAAAAAATGTCAAATATTAAGACAAAAAAAAAATGATAACCTGTTTGGTTTAGGAAATTTTTTAAAATGTACTGAGCTAAAATAATATTATAACGAAAACAATAACTAAATTATAAAAATTATACATTAAAAAAAAAAAAGATCTGCCCATACAACAACCAAAAATTATGAAGATACATAGATATGTAATATCCAGGTACTCACAATTTCAGCCAACAATTGCAAGCAAACTTTGTCTGAATGCTGGAATTGAGCAAAGTACAGATCCAAATATACCATTCAGAGCATAAGCAATGGCACAAAATGGTAAAGCCTCAGGTTCCTTGGCAGATAAAGCTGCTGTTCCAAGCCCATGAGCACTGTATAAATTCATTCAAGACTAAGCAAAATAAACATATGCTTCAAGAAGAATATTGTTTATCTACCTGAAATGAATGTTTCTTATAAATACTATTTCTCCATAGATGATATATGAACTGTGCAGAATATACCTAGATGCGGTTGCTATTCCCCGAGCGATTGGATCGCGGAGACGGAGCTTATCAAGTGTTGATTGCACAAAATTTGCTCCAACCAGACCAGTTACTACAACTGCAGCTGCTGTGATAGATGCATTGGCGCCTGCAGACACCATGGTGAAATTTCAAAGATGAAATTGTTTATCTTTTGCTTGGGGAGGGGGTAACACAGGGTTTAAACAAATTAGGATTTCAGACTACTAGTGTGTTTCCATTTGCATTAAATGTTTATGTGTCTAAGTTTACTTCAACGGTACTAGTTTTATCTTCCATGTTGGATCTACATTTACAAATTTTCCAACGTGTTTCAAAGTATACACTAAGTAGCCTCTACATTTACTGCATTAGCTTCAATTTAGATTCACATAGCGACGCAAAACATAATATTTACCTTCAAAAAAAGAGACAATGCTGAGAGCCAACGCTACCGTTATACATCTGGGTAGAATGGATATGGTTAAAGATGGTTCTAAAGCGAGTAGGCGTCCAGCTAGAGCAGTTGAGTACAATGAGAATATGGTTGAGATGATGACAGAGGTGAAAATCTCAGCAGCATGCCTTTTTACAAGCTGAACACAGTAGATAAATCATTACTTGATACTTCAATAGATTTTAGCCATTATTTGTTGATTAAAGGGATGAGGAAGACAAGTTACAGAGCATATTTTGTAATTGGAACTTTGGCCATGGATCGTGTTTATGTCCATATATTCAGCGCACAGAAAATATGAGTTCCATGTTCTAATTTGAATCCATATCTGTTCAAGTAAAATTGAACTCTAAAGATATTTGCTGATAACTATTCTATTCACCTCCTTATAAAGGTCTTATTATCCAAACTGGAAAGAACAGATTGAATCTAGCATCATGGCATCATCATCATCATCACCACCACCATTAATTATCATTAATTCATTTTTTGTTTGTTCTCACGATTTTTAAATAATACTAGATCTTAACAATGTACTCGTTATCATTAATCCACCCTCAGTATTTTAATTTTTTTCTTTCGGCAGGGGGGGGGAGGTACTTGGGAAAAAGCTATGGCCATGAAGAATATGCCAATTTAATTTACAGAACTGCCATTACACATCGTTAATTATTCAGAACTCAGTAATAAATAACATGTCAAGCATCGCCCAGGAATAAGGTTGACAGAAACTTGCCTAACTTTGTAAAAAATCAAAAGAAACAACTTGCATAGTAATGAAAATATATTTGGCTGTATAGAAAATATTGTTTTTTGCAGTATAGAATTTATGTAGTGATGATTACAAATCCAGATGGTTACCTTTCTTTGTTTGAACATAGAGAAGGCAAATGAGAGAATAACAGATCCCAGAAATGCCATTAGAATGTCACCAGCTCCAGGATTAGACGAGGAATTTGTAAGGTAATATCCTGTGAAAGTCAAGAAGAATCAACAAAATTACATCAAAGCTAGGTCACTGCGTAGATGTTAGTATATATTGATAAATTTGCAGTATATTCAGCTAAATAAAAGAGAAAGCCATTTAGCGCCCCAATTTCAAATTAACATTATTATCAGACCGTAAATCAAACCAAATACGGTGAGCTCAGTTCAAGATTAACTTGACATAATTTGTTTTTCCAGATAACTCATTGTCATACGCACTTTAATTTCAAGTTGGAACTCAATTTTGAATGAAAATACTTCAAATGTTTATAATAACTCATAAGAACAACATGGTGCTCATTTGGTTTACTAGTGCAAGTGCTTCGAACAACGGTTGGGCAAATGGAAGACTTTTTGAATTTTGGGAAAACTTGCCTCATAATGCTCAATTTCAGCTTTTGCAGTGATTGGTATCTAAAACAAACAGGCTCCAGAACAATATAGAGAGTTGAATATTTAACTTTTGATTATAATTTATACCTAGAACAGGATCTAGCCCTAAGTTCGATAAAAACCCAAAAGCAATTGCTGTTAGCTCTGCAGACACCGCACAGAAAATTATTGGGTGGAAGATCTTCTTCACATTTGATGGCAATCTGAAAATAAAAAGAGTAAGAAAAGGCCTATAGTTGTGTCCAATAAAATGCTAATAGCATGTTCTATGAAAATATTTCACTACTAGCTCAATATAAATTTTAAACAAAGAAAGAGAAAGTAATTGCCCCAGAATCAACCATGTAAAAATTGTAAATAGTAATTTAAACGTGTAAACCGCATATGCAGTGATGAAAAGGAACCTTTACCCAGAACCAACCATGTAGCCTAACACTGTGGATGCAAGCAAGAATGGAAGGAAGGTTCTGGCTCTTGTCCCCAATGCTGTTGGGTAAACTAATGAAACAATAAAGGATATTAGGAGAACCCCAGTCCATGCCCAAACTTCGGTGGAAGAAAATGGCGGGGCTCTCTCCATAGGCCCTGCATCTATCAATTCTGTCTTCACAGCTTTCCTAATCCCTATAGCTGTTAAACCCGCAACACAAAGTGTAGCCAGCCATCCTCCAACTACACAAGATTAACAAGTCTCAATTCTCATGAAATTGTAACAAACATTTAATTACTCACCCACAGAGACATAATCATCATCATCACAATAATAATAAGAGCTTGACGAGTAATCTATATGCTAGCAATCAGCAAATTCAAAAGTTTAATAAATAGTTGACCGAGGACTGCACTAAACTAAAAAGACATACTTTGAAGCTTCCAGCACTGTGAAAGACGTGCATTCTTGGATTCATGTTAACCGCATAAAATCACATTTATTTCATTGTAACGTGATAATGTTTGGTTGTACTTGATTAAAAATGATTTTTTCTTCCGAACCCATGTTTGAGTATACATGATAAATTGTAGTTAAGTTGAAATTTTTCTACTGAGTTTTAATCCAAACTATCACTTAAGAGAAAAGTTTCGAAACATAAACTGCATTACTTTAAGCTCACTTTTAAACAAAATTAATTGTAAAAAATCAAGTTGATCCAAACCCAAGTTTACATTCTCCCCCAAACATACACATAGTTCGAAAGACAAGCTGAACCCAAAAGATAATTTAATTGAAGGACAAAAGATTGATATTTGATAATAACCTTTGAACAATAGAGGAGACATGGCATGCATATATACCTATAATGAGGCAAATTTTGATGGCAGCAGAAGGGGGAATATCTCTAACAGAAAGGGGTATTACAACCAAATAGGGAACATAGAACAAAGGGAGCCATCTCTGAATGAACATAAGCCCTGGTTCAAAGAAATTCACCAAGGCCACAGCTGCAGAAGGCACAGCATAATCAAGAATAACCAAAACAGAGAATATACAGAACATCCCAAACACGGCACTAGGAAACTCAATTGAAGCAGCAGCAAAGGCTTTCTTCAAGAGAAAGTCCATGGCCAGAATAAGCCCCAAGGAAACAATCCAATGTAACACCCCAAACACATAAGGACGCAAACTTTGCCTCAAAGGGTCAGTGGAATTGCTCCCAGTTTCGGATTGGGGTGGTTCTATCAAAGGTTGTTCGCTTTTGCAAGTATCTGAGGTACCCATTTGCTGCAGTCATGAACTGAGGGTGTGCCCAATCAATACCTAGGATGGATATGGTTGAATGTGTAAAAGGAACCATTTTTTGAAGATGTGAAGTGCATTCAATGAATGATGATGACTGAGAGAGAACAGACAAAAGACAACAAATAGAGTATGTGGCACGACAGCGTCAGACGCAGGTACGACCGTGGGGTCCCGGAAACCATATATCAACGGACGACAAAACAGTGATAAGAATTTTTAAAAATATAGAAAAAAAATATACGTATATTTTTTAATAAAAAAAAGCTAATTAGTAATCAGTACAATGCATTAACGTTTTATTTAAAAATATTTTATTTTTTATAAATAATTATAAAATAAATTTTTATAAAAAATTGATGTAAATATTGTTTTTACTATAATTTTTAGACTTTATATTTGTAAAATATTTTGCACTATAAAAATATTATCAAAATTTAATTCAATGTTAAATTTATAAATAAATACGTATTATAAAAAATCACTTAACATAAATTAAAAATGTAAATAACACTTAAAAAAGTGTTATTGTTTAAAAGATATTTAAAAATAGTTTCATTCAAAAAATAATACTCATAAATTATTTAACAAACTTTTTTTTAAAACATATTACGAATTATTTTTCTCGCTAACTTACTTGTAATTAAAATTAATTTTATAATCCAAAATTAAATTAATAATTGTTCCCAAGACAGACGTACACAGTGAAGAGTGAGAAGAGAAAGTTGACAAAACAGTACAAATTGAGGTCTTACAAATCCATTGGAAGTTGATTTTCATTTCCATTCAACTCACCCACAAGTGATTATGCTCCATCGTAAAGAATCCATTACACGAATTGAACCCACGAAAATTGTATTATAAACTCATCTAATTGTAGTTAAATCCTTTACTTTTAAAAAAAATATTCAATTTAACTTCCGTTCAATAAAATATGAATAAATATTTTATTCTCTTAAATTGTTTGCTTCTATCACTTTAATCTTGTCATTGTTTTTAATTTTTAAAACAATCATTTATTTTAATTTTTTTTATTTTCATTTTGTATTAAAAATTATCAAAATGAATGTCAATTTTTAATAAAATTAAAGACTAAAATAATTGACACTTACAATTTAAAAAAACTAAAATAAACGATGATTAGTTAAAAAAAAAAAAAATCAGCACGAAGTATTATTCTATTAGGAGATATGCAGGGCAAAATTTTCTAGCAATGTGATATTGTGACATAATGGTCTTCAATCCTTTAGAGGCCCTCATGATGCATGTATCATTATTCAATACACCCTCTTACATTGTCTATGGCAAATTTTCAATGTCATACTTGAGGTGAGTCCTAAAAAATGCTTTAGAGTTTAGAAGTCAAGCAATTTCTCAGCTGCCTTCGAAGGATCTTCCCAGTGGGTGACCTCGGTATCTTGTCAGTGAAAAACACTTTCCTAACCTTCTTATATGGAGCAACCTACCACAAAAGAGTTACAAATGGCAAAAACTCTTAGAAGCTAACAATAATATGACATTGTTCATAGAGTAGCTAGCTAATGCTACACCTTGATACATGTTGCATATATGCAATTTAAAAGGCATCCCTACAGAGACTAGAACTTTGATTCAAGAGTAAATGTGAATTGAAATATCACAGAACTTGAGTCTCTTTTATCAGGAGTCCAGGACAAACCTGTGCAGCAATACAATCCATAATATGCTTTGGAGACAGTTCACTTCCAACCTTCTTGACCACAAATGCCACTGGAATCTCCCCATTTTCTTGATCCATGGCACTGAAATGGAAAATGATGCAAACACTTCAGGACATATTTCAATGGCTAAAGAGGAGCTCTAAGTGTATGGATGACTAATATGTACACTTTGGAACGTGCATATTTGAATCATTTAAAAAACAAATAGCTTAGAAACTAGAGAATAAGGTATATTTGTAACTTTATAAAAAGCACCAGGCTGGGAAGACTTTGCAAGTGGCCACCTTTGTGAAAGTCAACGTGGGCGCATTTCAATTGTTAAACAAGCACAGGAAAATTATTTCAATTGCATTCAGGTCATACAAACAACTGAGTGTTCTATAAATTGCTGAAAAGAAGACTAAATAAAATGTTCTTACTTACCCTGTAACAGCAACATCAACAATTTCAGGATGCAAAATTAACACAGCTTCTAAATCGGCAGGAGCAATCTGTAACAGATCATGTATAAGAATATATTTACCACATACAAATTACAGAATATATGCCATGCATGAGACTATATGTACATGATACATCACATACAGATTGAGTTAAATATATGTATATATAAAAAATATTCTCCTTGTGATTGAAAACCAAGCAATATACGGTATTTCATGTGTTGCACTGAACAACAGACACTTAAGTACTTATTTGAACATGAGAAGCTTTTTCAGTTATTTAAGTGCATGAATAACTATATTTAAGTACTTATTTGATAAGTTCCTTTTAAAAGGATGACTTATGTCATACATAAATTTAACGATGAAACTTATTAGGATGAGCTAAAACAGCTTGTTTTCATAAATTATACCAATAAGCTTATTGAAATAAGCAGAAAACAGCTTATGAGAGTCAAAGTTATTCTTCAATAAATAACTGTGCTTCAAAGTTATTTTTCTTAAATAGTAAATAACTACTTTAAGAAAATGTAAGATGCTCAACCAAAATACTCTGCCTGAAATTTAAAAGCAATGAAATCTGTCTCAAAATACTGGCAATTTACTGCCATCCTACACTGTTCCCCCCCCCCCTCCCCCCCCAAAAAAAAAGGAAAACCTGTTGATTTGTTATGCATTTATGAGTACATACTGCTATAGTTTTCATACAAAAAGGTCTGCATTCCTGTAAACTTAATTGATTGTGATTTATTTATTTATTGTCCAAGGAAGGACCAACCCCACAGGGAAGGGGGTGAAGCACAATGTGGGTTTAAACAAGCACAATATCATTGCATGTCCACAACTTTACCAACTCAGCTGTCTCAAGAGAACAGTTATTTATTTATGCTCAAGCAAAGGATGCTATTTACTTAACCAAATTATTGTTACTTTTATAATAAGAAAAATTGGATACCTGAAAGCCCTTGTATTTGATAATATCTTTTAAGCGGTCAGATATGTGTAAATACCCATCCTGATCAAAATAAACAACATCTCCAGTATGTAGCCAACCATCTTTATCAATTGTTGAAATTGTGGCTTCCTCATTATTCAAGTATCCTGAGAAGTCATGCAAAAAAAAGAAAAGAAAAGAGAACATATTTCAATTAGAATATCAACAAAATGGCAAAGCATTAGTAGGATGAGGTTGATTTTATTAGATTTAGGAACATCAAGGAAAACACATACATGAAATGACAGAAACAAGAACTCATACGAACAAACTAGGACTTGTTTGTTGAAAAGTTGATAAATAAATTATGGAGCCTTTGAATGAAAAAACACACATTTAAATAAAAAAATATGGTTCAAATTAATTTATGCATGTATCTTCATTATATTCAATGGCTAAAAATTAATTTCTTCAAAATCAATTCTACTTAACTGTTAACCAAACTGGCACTTTTAAACAGTTTACTTGAAGAGAAATTTTACTTCAATTTTCTCTAAGCTAAATAGAACGAGAACTTTTAGTAACATTTTACAGACAAAGGCATGAGAGTTATATCAATAGCAGCAATATTTGATTGTAAGAATTTAAATAAATAAGACTAAATCTCATTCCATTCATACATTAAAACTGAAAGCATGAAACACTGTAACAAAAATGTAAATAATATCAATCACTGGAAGAATACTAAAATGGAGCTTCTCGACCAAATTTATGTGAACACTAATCTCATCAACCATGATATGATATTCATATTGTCAATAAGATGTCTAAGAAACTGACCTGCCAATTTCTCAAGGCACAAGGCTAATATTTTATTCATGGCAATAAATGAATACAGTCAATACTTTCTAATTTATATTGATTCAGGAACACAGATTTTTACCTTTCATAATTGCAGGCCCTCTCAACCAAAGCTCACCCCTGCTGCCTGGAGGCAAAAATGCACTGCTATTGCAATCTACAACTTTTGCCTCCATGTTTGGAGCTAATAATCCTACTGAAGAATAATTGCAAAACTTTCCAGAATTGAAGCCCCGTGTTCCTACTGCAGTCGACTCAGTCATTCCATAACCCTAAAAGGAAACAATCTTACAGCTGGAAATTCTCAAAATCTAGGAAAGCAACATTACCATAAACAAATAAAAGTTCAACTTCGATGATCCAATATTAGTTGTTAATGTGCATATCAGTGGTACAATAAGATTATTCATAAACACGGGAAAAATGTTTTCATTTAACAAAGCTTCCTGCTCAGAAATGTTTGTGTGTATCTCCTTCAAACTAAACAGTATATGGAATCAGCACTCAGCTAATAACAACAATGACAAACAACAACCAAAAAAAAAACTCAGGCAATCAGATGAATGATGGCAGATGACCCACATTCTTTGAATAAGACAACTTTGTTCCAAGGTTCTTTACCTGTATAAAATCAACATTAGGGAAAGCTTGGACGACGTCATTAATAACTCCTGCACTCAAAGGCGCTGCACCACAGGAGATCTGTATCAAACTCTGCAACTTACTTCCATTAATACCCTTTGCCTTCGTTACCAATGCTGTCAACATCGGTGGAACAACAGGAAAATGTGTAACTTCATATTGATCAATCACCCTGATAACTTCATCAATGTCAAATTTCCTCATCACAACAACCGTAGAACCCAAAGACAATAACCCGATAGCAAAGAGCGATAAACCATATATATGGAACATTGGCAAAACAGCAAGATACACATTCTTCAAGCAAGAGCATTCATACTGAGAAGCTTCAAACCTCACAAAAAGCTCAACCATAGCAACAAGATTTTTATGGGTTAGAACAACTCCTTTGCTCACCCCTGTAGTCCCTGATGAATACAGTATACTCGCACTGTCTTCCTGTTTAATAACAGGCCTATGAGGCAAATCAAAGTCTCCAGAAATCAAGTCACAAAAACTTGAGAAACAACCATGTTTCAAACCCTTCTCATTTTCTGGCACAGCAATAATGGGAATTCCCAATGATTCTAATTTATTTAAGTTTTCAGGCACAGTAAAAACCAGACTCACACCGCACTCACTAATCTGCTTACGAATTTCATAGCCACTACTAAGAGGATTCGATGGTGTAACAACAGCACCTAGATACAGAACACCCAAGAACACAATGGGATAGTAAATAGAATTTGGAAGCAAAAGCAAAACCACGTCACCTTGTGAAACACCCATTTTACGAAGACCAGAAGCCATGGATTTGATGAAAGGTAAGAACTTTGAGTAAGGAATGGAAGACCCAGATGAGGAATCAACGAGGGCTGAAACCCCATTATGGCGGCGAGAAAAAATGAAGGAAACAAGGTCGAGAAAAGGGTCAGTGGGAAGGTCCAAGGTAGCGTGTTTGCTGTGGTAGATTCCGGTTTGCGGTTGGTACCAAAGAGGGTGTGAAAGGGTGTTATGGGACATATCACAGTTTACGTTTGCCGCCATTGATTCAGAAAAGAGAAAAAGGGAGTGTGTTGTGTGTCGGTGTTAGTGTTATGTATGCATTTGATTTCAGTGTTGAAAGTAGGCTTGAAAGTGAAGTTACTGCGACATGCATCGCATAGGGACATGCAATTGGCGGGTACTGAAAATTTATGAAATGGGAGTAATGGAATTTTTGATAATTTGAGTGAAAAAGGACAAAAAAATCGTTGAAGATCGAAATAGTTGGCATGGCGATGCCAATTTCTTTCACTCCGCATTCTGAGGTTGCCGCGGGAATTACTCCATTCATAGAGTTTCGGTCAGACCAGGCTTCTACGCATAAACACTACCAGCAGCAGCCAATAATAATAATAATAATCAGATGGTTATGATTTTTTAATATTTTATAGATTAAAAATATTTATATTTTTTAAAATAAATTATTAATTTTATTATTTATTAATATAAAATTAATTATGATAATTATTCTATGTACGAAAGACTACAAAATACTTTTTTAATTTATAAAATATCGTATTAATAGTTATTCTCATAAAAGGAGTTGTGTGTCATAAAAACAATAGTTAAAAATTTAAAATGATAAATTTTTATTTAAAATTAGGTTGAATTATATTAAAATTACAGGTAAAGTACAATTATAATGTTTTTTAAATAAAATATTATATTTTATCAGTCAATTTAAAAATTAAAGAAAATATCTATTCTTTTTATTATACCTGCTCTTTACAAAAATTTTAATTATTTTACACATCTATCATAAGATGAATACTTAATTGTTGTAAAATTTAATAAGATCAAACCACAAAATTTTCATATATATTAAATGAGTAAGAATAATAGATAAGAAAAGAAGTTAATTAATTAGAGAGCAGGAGAATCGAATTGGAAATTATATAATAATTTTTATATAAATTAAAACATTAAATAATTTCCTTAAAGCGTATGGAACGACCTTAAATGACAAATTAAAAAAAATGAAAGGAGTAAGTAATGCTAATATATGCATTTTAAGAAAATAACTAAACTTTATCAAATTTATTTTTTAAGTAATTTTATTAAAATATCTTTATTAAAAGTGTTGAAATAATTAGAGTAATTAATTGATAAAAATTATTTTAAGAGAAATAAGAGTTATTTATCTCATACTCCGCAAAAAAAAAATTTGGAGTATAAACAAGGAGTGTTCTCAGAGCTTCTTTCATCTTTCAAACTATATTAAGCTTTGATTAAGTAGCTAAAGCCTTCTTACCATATCCCTTTAGGCCTTTACCATTTTGATTTTGTTTTGTTTAAATGGCATTAGTTTTATTGTTGGGATTGTTCAAATAGGATGTTATGGATAGCATTTTATTTCACATTATCTAATATCCTTATACCTATTTTTTCTTTCCCTCTAATTTGACAATTAGGTGATGGAAACACATTTTCTTTCATTTCATCAGAAAAATATTCAAACAATAAAGATATAACTTTATGCCAAATATCCAAACATGGTCTATAATAAATATGAAACAATGATATCAAATACATAAGGTTGTGGATACAAACAATAAGAAATGATATTTAGTTATGCAATTAAATTTAAAGAACTCGTCTCATAATGAGAAAGGAACCATAATTGAACTGTCGAAAATTAAATAATGGGGTAAAATTTTGAAGTTATAGAACAAAATTATCGGCACATATATAATAAGTTCCCTAGCCCAAAAAAATTAAAATGTAACAAGTAAATGCAATTGAATATTAAGGCTTTTTCTAAAAGATGTTTCACAGCCGCAACAGTTTATCTATTCTCATTCCCTTCTTTAAGTTCGAAACTAATATAAACTCTAATTTGAGTCCGTAAATATTATGAGAAAGGTTATATCTATTTTGATCATTTCTGTTATGAAAGATATTAGTCCTTAATACTCAATTAAAAATATCCATTGCATACTAAAAGATATAATTATGTACGCTAAATTCTATTTATTTGAGTCCTCCCTGACCTGAATTTTAGATCTATCCTTAATTATTATGAGTTTAATTTTTGTATATCAATGTAAAAAGTTTTCCTGTGAACAAATTACAATACATCATAAATATAATTTTTATATTAATTATTGTAAAACGTTAACAATGTTTGCTAAAAGGACAATCTATAATTAGATGTAGCATAAAAAACATCTCCACTGCCAATGTACTTAAATTAAATTCTTTTTGTATTTCTAAATTGTTCCAAAACCACATTGAGGACTATGCATAAATTAAGCAATCACCCAGTGAATAAGATTAATTTGGCAAGCATATAATAACCTTCCCTCCCCCCCACCACCCCCACCCCAAAAAATAAAAAATCTAGCAGTATTTGAAAACGAAACTAAAGAATTTACATTTAACGAAGAAACAATAATTTACATTTGAATTGGATAAAAATCCAAAACACATCTAAGTTGATAAGAACACTAAATTTTCAGTAAGGGGTCTCAATTAAGCAACTTGGTTAATTGGTATGCACTAAACTCGGTTTAAGGCTCAACTTAATTCTGATAAACATAACTGGGAGGGGAGGGAGGATGGTACTGATAGTAATATCCTGGTGCTGATGTTGGATAGTCACAATATTGAGGTGGAAAAGGTTGATTTACATGATGTGGTGGGGAGGGAGAACTAGGCTCACTTAATGGAGAACTAGCTACATTAGTTTGCTGTTTATCTACTCTCACTTCAAGCAATTCCTCTTCTACCTCAAATGACCTGAAAATTGGATGCAAGTAAGCATCAGCCAAATAAGCTTCTATGTTGAGGTCAGGTTCTGTGCTTTTCTCCAATAAATCCTTCGACATTGCTTCCTGAATAGATGAAGAGAAATCAGTCTCAAATATGAGCAATCACATAACATGTAGCCACCTCCAAAGAAAAGGGAAAGAAGCTTTGAGAATTCTACATTATACCAAAGGTTTGGTACCCTTTCCCAGTTGGAAATTTGTAATATTACCTCAAGTGGGTACATCCTGAATGCCGGCTCGAATCGACGCTGGCAGTACTTGTGGAATGCAAATGTCAATATTGGTAACATGACAAGCAAAGGTGTAGAATTGGCTGCCTTTTTTGTGCTAAGCAGACCCAAGAGAAGAAGCTGGGATATTAGTAGGCTTGCTATAATGCGGCTGTGAACAAGTGGCCAAAATGCCGCAGCACTTTCATACTGTTGATTGTAGACATTTATTATCTGCATAATTCAACATCATATAAAATTATATTTAGCCTACACCATATGACCTCACCTTTTATAATTGCATTTTAAGAGAGAAATGTTGCAAGCTTGTGAGAAGTGAGGCATCATACAGATTATCATCTCACTTGGAGCATACATTGCTCTAGAAATTTGGTAAAGTTGATGTTATGAATTTTAATGGACATAACAGGTATCTCATTGTTATTAATTTGTGCTTTTTTTTTCTATGCTGATTTCTTGAAAGCCCTACTCATGACAAGTAGCTAATGTTATCTAGAGCATCTCGCTAGGTAGTACAAAACTTGGACGATTGTCAAGTATGTGCGAGCAGTTATGCATCATATACTGCAGTCCAGTAAATCCAAGTTAATTATCAGATGATAGATAATGCTTTGGTGCTTATTAGGCAATGTCTGACAATTCCCAAATCTTAGAAATCCTCAAGCCCTACTCAGCAAAATTGGTATGGTTTAAGTTCATACAAGAAGAGACACTACCTGATGGCGGTAAACCAAATATGCAAAGGCAAAGAAGACCAGTATGAAAGGAAGTAGGATTGGTGTCACCACAGCATACACAATTCCAAGAAGGAAGTATAGTTGAAGACTTGGAATAGTCTCTGGAAAGTCCACACTCCCAGGGTCCATGGCTTTTCCTCTATCTCTCTCAGTTTTAACTAAGAACATGTTCTTGAGATGATATATAACCAATGGCTTTAATCTGAGAATTTCACCAGCAATTCCAGCCCAGCCATCAACCATTATGTATGTCATAAAGAAGGTAGCCTTCATTGGAATGGAAACTCCAATTGTTCTAGGAATCCTATAATCAATAATATAATTTGCAAAGACTAGTCAGGTAGCAAGCATATGTATGAGATTAGTAACAGGAGAGAATGAAAAAATATCCGATGCAATGAAAAAGAGCAGGAAAAACTATCAAATACAGTGAAAACTTCAATCATGTTGCAAAAGGTTACTGCATTTATTGACATCAGATATACGAAATTGGAAGGAAGATACAAGAATAGGGCAAATCTGACAAATAATATACCAAACACATATCATGTATAGGATTGTTTCTCCAGATGCAATTAAATAGCTACTAGCTAGCCAGTCATTATTTTACTTCAGAACTTCTTAATTGAAGACTAGACTCCAGATCAAGTAACGAATGATACAAAATTTTTGGTTATTATATGGAGGTGGTCACCTCAAGTGGTTGAGTCACAATTGGTTGAATCAAATTTTAACAACGCCAGTGAATATTAAAATAACTTTATTTATACACTAGCGCCAAGTTCATAGTATATATCTGATGGTTAACACACAACATCTTGAGGGGTTCACTTCTCCATAGACTTAATCTTATATTTTGCATTTCCTACTCTTCATCATACTTGAGATTGCACATTTCTGCCTTTGTTTCCCATTTTCTTTAATTTTTTTATTTTATTTTTGGAGGTTTTATTATATATGGACTTCATTTAAACAATATTGATGGTCTTCTGGAGTTCAAACAGTCCAGGAAAAACAAACATGCCTAATGCCAACTGCGAAGTTGTAAAATCTAGTACAACCACTTGGAACATGGGCAATTATATATATTCAAGAGTAATAATTGTCTAGAACACATACTGTGTAGGTGACTGATGAAGGAAAGCATGCAGTTGCTCAAATGCAGTCCCAGTCACTATGCTTCCCAAGAAAACATTCACCAGCATAAAGTAATAATATTTTGCTGCTGTCTTTCGCTCAAGTGTTGACAGTGCAATATATCCCTCAATTTTTGACATGATCATCAGAACTGTGGGTAGAATATACAAAAATATTTTAAGAGCCAAACCAGGAAGGAAACCCTGTAGAAAGGACTTGATGAATTTCCTGTCAAAAGCCAAAAAGCCTTTATGAGGCTAACTATAAGAAAAATGCAGGCCATGAATCATGATCTAAAGTCTAAAATTAAGAAGCAAGTTATTTAGTAGTCAATTTGAAGGATGGGTACAGCAGAACTTTGTTAAGTCAATAAATTCATCCAATCCTAAACTGAGCCTCATCTAAACATTTCTATAATTGAATGCTAAAACCATCAGAACCTACAAGAGTATTAGGTGGCTTATGAAAGATAAAGGTGGCAAAATAAGATTTGGAACTATGATTGTGCATAGATAAAAGTTAGTAACAAATAGGTATTCTTATCATTTCATTTTCAAGTAGCAAATCTAGACCAGTAATGCATATAATATATTTTACAACTCAAAATTCATCAAAAGAGAATAAGAAAACACAGATATAAAATTTTTAAGAGAAAAAATGATTAAAATAGTGTATCAAAAAGATGGATCAAGTAATAAAACATACTAAGATAAAAGCAACTCGTTTAGTAATTGATAAAATAGTCAATTTCAATGCCTTCAAGACAAAAATACTGCATCATTACCAAGAGTCTTCAAAAGCTAAATTTAACAAGGATTGAGCATTATCCTACCCAAGAAGCAAAGACAGTGGAACGATGAAATTTAAGAATCATATACACCAACTTCTAGTCTATTTAACTTGTTTCTTATATATTCAAAAACATTTAAGTTCACTTACAATTCTATTACTGGTCCGAGGAAAGGGGCAACTCTTTCAAGACCCTCCAAATTCGCAAGGGATTGCACAAAAGCAATGGGAATCATGTAGAAGAATACCAAGGCAAACACTGACAATGATATTATAAGTTTTCGGATGCTTAAGGAAACAAATGGTATGGCCAAGTTCCGCCAATATACATCTCGAGGCTCTGGAGCCCAATCAGTTAGCCAGAGTGTAGGATTCTTGCTTTGTTGGGTTTGTGCACAAACCGATGCTCCCCAACGTGAATTGAATGAAAGAAAAGCAACTGGCAAAATAGATTTGGGATCTTTTATAATTCTTTGGCGCTCCAATGTCATCTGCATAAGAGATGCACCATAGCTATATTAAAGCACCTCAATCAAAATATATTAAGTGCATGTATTAGCACAAGGGCAAGGAAAATTACAAAATCTTAAAAACAGAAAAGGAAATAACTATAAAGATGTAACATGCACAAAAAAGAGAAATAAACATGACTTACCATTTTATCAAGCTCCTTAATAGATTGTTTGTAGTACTCAATAGCATCAACTTTTCCACCCCAAAGCCCTAAAAATCCTGTCTAAAGATGAGAAGAGATAACAACGTCAGATCCAGGATCCAAGATCATATTTTTGTTAAGTCATATATTGTACTGCTTGCTTTCCAAGCAATTAGATACCTTGACAGTTGGCCTTTTGTCAGGATGCCTATCAAACTTAAGCTGGTAATAGTCCAACCAATTTTGGAGTCTATCTCTTCTTTTTGCAAATTTAGAAAATTTGTTTGCATTATAAACAGCCTGAAAAATGAACGCATAATGATATGAATATGATGTAATGCAAAGAAATATTATGCTGGATTAAAATAAATCAGTATGAACACCACGTATAAATGTGATACTGTCATTCAAATTATAAATTTAGTTTATCTCTAATGAACTTCCCCAATGAAGAATATAATAAAAATTTTACCTGATGTCCAATATAATGATTTGGGTGGTTTGTTCGAAAGAAGCTATCAACAGTATCTGATACTGTGTGACCAGAAATGTGAGGAATATTCCGGACAACTACCTGCAACAAACATGTAAACCATGAAGATTTAAAGAGGTTCAAAGAAAATTAGAGCGGAAAATAAGCATTCATAGGAGTGACAATCCAAGCTAAAAAGTATTACAAAACCATTACATCTTACATCTCCATTGGAGTTTCATGACCACTTTATTCAACCACCAAGAAGTCAAGAACAGGGGGTCAAAGTTAGAATTTAACTAACTCAAAATTGACTCCCTTTAAAAAAGTAAGCCCTATAGAAACACAGCAAATAATAATAGCAGTATTCACGCAGTGAACTATAGAAGTACAGATTCAACTTTGGTTTTATCAAATACATTTTTCACCTAAAAGCCAGAAAGCATACACATGCAAATAAAGCCTTGCCAAAATACACATGCACATACACAAAAGATAGTAACATACAAACATCAATCGAGAGTGTGGTTATGAACTCCAACAAATGCTTACTTGCAAAAAGAAACCATTTTAAGTTTATTCTGGTCGATAAAAATGAATTAAAACTTATAAATAAAAATGAATTAAAACTTATAACTCACTGTAAATTGCTCCACACGCCTGCGTTGTGAGGCCAAGAAATGCAATCTCATTGTTGCTATGTTATCATATTCCTTGTAAAGCAGGAAACAAATCCATATTGTGAACAGGTATTCCAATGCTATGTGAACAAAAAATCTGAAATTTACAAACAGCTGTGTTAGACAACTATGAGAAGTGGTAACACAAACATATTATCATGAAAATGCAATGTTGATCATAATACACATCAAAATAAACATGAAGATTTAACCAAAACAAGAGAGAGGAAGAAGATCAGAAAATATGGTAGGAAGTAGATATAATAGACACCAGGGATTGGATATTAGTAACAGATATATAACTCTTTCTTAATAAAACCTAGTATCTTTGGCTCAGGTGCCATGACTCTGATTTACCAGATATTCCAAACATTTATTATATGTTTTTTTTTTTTTTCAGTTGTATACAATTAAACTTGAACTCTTCTAAGAAAAAAATTTAATACTAAGCAGTTAGATATGTCTTAAGCCTGTATTGAAACTGAGGTCATAGAAGTTCAGTATCACAAATTACTTGGGACAATATATTACAGGATACAATGTTTGATTGATATCCCATGTTTTCTCAGAGGTATATGTAAAAAGACTTTCTTAGATGTGTAATCATACAACATAAAGAAATTGCCAATTATATTCACCAACTTGTTTTGGGAGAATAAATAAAATTTCATTTTCACAAATCATGATACTTAGTCTGCTAGTTTACTGTCACCCTATTTAACATGAGACGATGTAAATTAAGCTTCAGATACATTTTTCCTAATAACATTCTAATCCATAAGTGACACGAGTAGTTCATACCAAGAGAAGGAAGTATCAACTTGGACCTCAAGCGAAGAATTACACCAAAAAGAACATTCAGAATTATATTTATTTATTTCATTTTTAAGGGTTAGAGGAAAACATAATCGTACCTTATAGATTTAGGTGGAACATTTGATATTGAGAGTTTATCAATATCACTCACTACCAATTCTCTTTTTAGGAAAAATAATGCCCCACTTGATACATTGACTGGAATAAGAATGAGAAGTGCCACAACTGAAACTGGAACAAAAATCTTTAAGCTGAAAATAAGAGATTAAAATTAGTCAGAACGCTCACAATCACAACACAGTAAAATTATTTCAATATTAACATTTTGAAAAACAAGACGCTTATTTCCCTTAATTTTCATGATCTCAAATGCATAAAATAGGCACAAACAGTCATGTCACGTGCAAGTTCATAGGATGGTATTAACTATGATACACAGAAAAAGTGCGGCATAACACGTAACACCAAAAAGTTCACACAGAACAAAAATAGAGGGAGCTTGAAGGAAACTGGAAAACGCAGCAACACGGACCACACCACACAAAGTTGAAACTTCCACGGAAGGGCTTTTAAAAAAGCTGCCATTACCAAAAGTAAAGTTGAAAACCACACGGCATAACTCTAGAATCTTTCTGACAATTAAATGCATACAAATAAAACCACCGAATGCTTAATATTTTGAGAAGTAGAACAATTTTCCAAACATGGTCGACACATAACAATGCATCGCATCCATCACACAACAGCAAGCTTTTTTTTTTTTTTCCTTTTATTTTCAAGTGACTAGGCAGTGTAACTAAAAATCAAATCTTTTCTGATAAAATACAATAAAAAGGAAAAAAAAATTCAAGCGTGGTTGCCGCATAACAATGCATCACATCAATCATACAACAAACAAACTCACAATTCCCAGAAGTAAGTAAATTAAATTTAAAAAAAAAAAGATCTAGAAATAAATCCTTTTCAGAACCAACTATGAGCTGAGTTGAAAATAGCATGCAGTTGTTAGAAACAAACAACAATAAAACATTACAAAGAAAGAACTTAGAGAAATTAAAGAAAAATTGAAACTTTGTGCGAAAAAAGAATGCCAGAGACTAGAAGAAGAGTACCCCAGAGTATAGATTCTAAGGAAAACAGCAGAGTCAAGGCCAGCATGGTTAATAATCTCAGTCTCACTCATTCTCAAAGCTTGTGGCATCCAATTCAGGAATGTTAGGTAAGTCCTGAAATTGAGGTTCACAAACTTTCCCACAAAATTCCTAGAGCTTCTTGGACTGCTTCTTCCACCACTGATATACCACTTGGGAAAGTAGACTCTATCATTGATGGGTTGGATTCTGAGCAGAGCAAAAGCCAGCAAAAAAGCAAAGGCTGAGAGTATGTTGATGGCTGCAGATACACCAATGTCTGCAAGGGTAGCCATTGCAGAAACCAGAAAGAGTAGAGAGAGAAAGTGTAGATACAGAGAGAGAGAAAGAAGATGGGGTGAGGAAGAAAATTAATAAGGGGTGGAATAGTGGAATGAGAAGGCAAAGAATAACTGATTCTCGGTAACTTCAATTCTTTAATGCAGGCAAAGAAAAAAAAGTTGGGTTCTTTGCTGTTGTTTGACTTTATTTAGCTTAAATTAATAAACTTCATTAAAATTTTGAGTTGGGTTTTGTTTGATTGTGATGAGTAAGAGGGCACTTAGCAAGTAGCATGCGGTAATAGAAAAGGATTTTGGGGATGGGAGAGAAAAGGTGATCTTGTTGGAGGTGGTGATTACAGTGTGGCATGTTCTGTTTTTTCTGTTCTTGTTACTCCACTGTTCACCTAGTACTTCTAGTTTTCTATCTCTTTAATTGTCTTGCTTTTGTTATTGTCTCTATGTTTATTCCTTACTGTGAAACTCATTAAATAATAAATTGAAAGGAATGAAAAGGGGTTTTCATTTAAAGAGACTAATCTTTTTACTTTTTTTCTTACTTTAATTCGCCTTTTCCACGCAGCGGGAAAAGTTTCCTGTAATGATGTGAATCGCTATGTTCGCGGCAATAAATCGGCTTACGTTATTCCTATTCTATTGTTTGAATAAATAATGTTTCTAAAACTATAATATATAATTCTTAAATGTTTAAGTATTTAGTTTACATTTTTCAAACTATTAATTAATTAATTAAATTATAATTGAAGTTTACTTTTATATTAATTATAATAAAAAATATTTTTATTAATATAACTATTCAAAATTAGATAATAATGTAAAAAGTATTTATACCATTAATGTCTTGAAATTAAAGCTTATATTTACTTAGGTATGATATATCTTAAGAATTTAATTTAAATGCATTTAGAGATGAACATTTTTTATACTATCACTTAATTATAAATTATTAATCAGTAAAAATCATTATATTTGTTTTAGTTAATATAAAAATTATATTAATAATATATTTCAATTAATTAATAAAAAAAAAATTTACACTCACAATACAATAAAATTAAACTTTTGTTTTAATAAAAATAAAAGTAACTTGATGCATATAATATTGTGAGAAATCAAAGAGGTTTTAAATGTAAAAATATTGAACCACGTACGACTTTATGAATTAACAGCGTATTATAATATCTATACATAAATAAGAGTTCAAAAAATATTTAAATTTGTTATGTAAAAATTATTTGCCCAACTTGAATTAAGAAAGTTCGAAAATAATATTTATACTATTATTAATGATATATTCTGGCATCATTTAATGAGTATAACAACATATAACATGTCAATTCTATAACATTATGAGTATATCAATGTTTTATAAATGACATTTAATATTATTATTCAACAATAAGTTCAACGTCAGTTAATGAGTTTAATATCACTCATTTTATTAAATAATATGATAAAATATTATAAATGACAATTTTTTAAAATTAATAATATGTTTAAATTCAATTTGTATTCAGTTATGTGAAATAATATTGAGTCTACGACGACAGATTTCATTTTATTTTTTAATATATATTAATTTTTATAATATATACTTTGTCAAGTTGTAGTTCGAAAGTAAACAATAAAATTATCATGAGAAATATTAATAATATATGATTTAATATATTGGTTCTGTTATATTTTTTTAGTTATTGAAAACAGTTATAAAAACATCATAAAAATATGTAATTTTTTTTTTAATTTAAAAAGTTTATTTTTTTATTCTAATAATTAATTTTCATACTTTTATACATTATTTAATAAATTTTATCTGATAACTAAATATATGTTAATGTGTTTCTATCACTCATTTAATAAAATATTACTAACTTTAATTGTAATTATAATAAATATTTATTAATATTTTGTTAGTCATAACTAAAAAATGTTTATTTTTCAATACATTAATCGTTAAAATTTAAAAAAAAATATTTATCAAATGATTTATATTAATAAAGTATTTATCCTTTAACCATAAAAAATAAATAGATTTATTCATTCAATACACAACATATCAATTTTATCATTCAGTATCGTGGGCATTCATGAAATAAAGTACAAATTTATAATTTTTTTTTTATAAATTAGGTATTTTTCTTATAAATACAAACAAAAGTAATATATATTTAAAAGGTTATATAATATTTTTATTTAAAAATAGATGATTAACATTATATTTTTATAAATGTCTATTGTCATACTAATACTAATATATTTTTATAATTGTAAAATGCATTACAATTGCTATAATTATAAAAAAAATATTAAAAAAACATTTTAAAAAAATTGATAATAAATACATAAGTATAATAATAGACACACTTTTTGCATTTTTAATAGTACATAATTCAACTGTATTTATACAATGACAGCATAAGTGTTAGAAATACATTTTTAAATATACCTTATCAATTTATTATTAACTATATTTTATTAAAAATTATAAAATTGAGTACAATCTACTTCATTTTTATAATTGTTAAAAAAATTAATTAATAACAAAAATTACATTTAAATGAACGTGATAAAAATTTGAGTTGTCAATATTTTTCTAAGAGCTTATTTTATCTTTGTATTTATCTTTTTGATGATTTTCTTGCATGTTTAAAAAAAAAAGTATTAAATAAAAAGTATATTTAATAATTTAAAAGTATAAAAGAAGAGTTGAAAAATGAAATTATTTAAGTACATTAATTATATAAATAATGAAACGGTGGTGTTTAAGAATACGGGGTAGTCACGACAGCGACAGCGACAGCGTGATTGGCGTTAGCAATTGGCAATTGGCAATTGGGTTTCATTGTTTGTAGGTAGCATTATCATTATTATTATTATAGTATTGGAAAAACTTTTAGGTTTGGAATACCCAACTTTGGAGTTGCTTTGCCCTTTTGATTTGGAGAATCTCCTAACACCCATGTCAAGAACAACACATCTTATTTTATAAATTACAATTTACAAACACCCTTTTGGAACTCTCCACCAGATAACATTATTATTTTTATTAATCATTCAAAATAATTTAAACACAACTCATTTATAGTATATTGTTTCAATTATTTTCTAAGTCAAAAGTTACATGGTGTCTTCACATGACCTTGGACTAATTTTTACCTCAAGTTTGTGGCTACAACTAATTAGAGAAAACTTCACACACCAAGTGTTTGAATTTTGTCATCTACAGAACCAACTTTAAGAACATTTTCTGGTCTCTTAATTTAGACTAAAAGAATCACATAACTCAATAATTAAAACATGGTGATGGCGTGTGTTTGAGGTGGAAGGAAAGGGATGGTAACCCACCCGTGACAGCATTGCCAAATGGGTCTCATTGTTTCTTTTTGGTTTATGCAGAATGCAGAATGCAGTATGCAGTATGCAGTATGCAGTATGCACTCACAAGTCAACTTTTCTAAACCAAAGCCAAACGACAACCTCAAACAAGGGGCCCTTTGCCTGTTTATTTTACTTTCCATTACATGCTTAAATAATTATAATTTATAAACATATAAATAGTATTAATATTCAATTGTTTTTTTATTATGTTTTATCATATTCATCATTTTATACTTAAATTTACAACATGTTTCAATTTATATTTAAATATTTATAAATATATTTATTTTAATACTATTAATTAGAATTTTTATATTAAATTGTTTTTTAACATGAACCTAATCACTCACTTGATGAAACTTTTATCAAACACAAGTTATCGGAGAGTGAAGTTACTTGATTTCAAATAATAAACTTAAAAAATACACTAGCAATTACCTTTTTCTGAATTTTTTAATTTACTATAAAAGGTAAAAGTTTAAAGAAGCTAAATAAAAAAATAAAATAACGTGATTGTTTTTCAAGTTGGGTCTGTAATTCACAAGTTAGGCATTAAAGTAAGAAATCATCTGAAAAAACAGATGAGTTTGTGGAAAGATTAGATGCTAATTAAGCTAAGATTAATTGAATTTGAAGAGTAATGTTGGATGAAAGAGTGGTAAATAAATAATATCACTTCACTTGTCATTGGAATCACAAACTAATTCATCTCTCTGCCACCTGCTTTAGTGCAGAAGTCACAGTTTGGATGACTTTCCATGATACATAAAGATAGGATTGAAACTTGATAAAATGAAATATTTAATCATTTTTAAAATTTGTTATTAATTTAATTTTTTTATAAATTTGTTATTACTTTATTATATTTTAAATTACATTAATTATAGATATATTTTTTATAATAATATTGTAAAATTATCAAATGTATTATTTTATTAAATTTAACATGTAATATTATTTAATTTTAATATATATGATATATGTGCGTGCGTACACATATACATTAAAATAAAAATAATATTAATTATTATTTTTAATAAATAATATTTTAATGTTTTATAAAAAATGTATTTAATTTTATTAATTTAGCTATTAATTATTATAGTATTACAATAAAGATTATAAGTACAAATTTATAAAAAAATGAAATAATATATTATTTATTAAAATATAATAAAGTGATAAAATATTAATTCCTGTGATTTTAAGTTAAATAATTAGATTAAAAAAATTTATTATTAATAAAATAATATTAAAAAATATTTTACTAAATTTAATATTTAGTGTTATTAATAACTTATCTAGTGGTTATAGTAAAGATAGATAGGATAGGACATGAAAACGTATCATATCTGTTATTAATCAAGTATTTATTAAACTATAAGAATATGATTAATTACACTGGTGTAATTATTATCTTTAAAATATTGTTTGAGTTAAAAGAGAGAAAAAATATAACAATTTTTTTAAAATATTTTTAATTTATTATATTTTCTTTTTTATTTACTTTTTCTTATTTCTCTATTTCTATATGATTTTTAAAATAATATTAAATTAGTTTTATATACTTTTAAAATAAAAAATTATATTAAATTATTATATATTTTTTATAAATTAAAAACAAATAATTTATACAGAATATAAAAATTTATATTTAAATTTAGTAAATATACATAAAAAATAAATTTATTATTTTCTGTATATTTATATCATATCATTATTTCTATTAAATATGCATCAAACACCTAAAATTTAATAATTAATTTAAATTTACTTTTAAAAGATAAAATATATATAAACAAGATATATAAATAAAAAATTAATTAATAATTTATCAATGCTTTTATTTTAACATTTAATATATATTTTTAAATATAAAAATATGAATTATGAAATTATGTATTTGTAAATAATTGATTTATTTAAAATTTGACGGGTATGATTAATATACGTGTATATTGTTAAAATGACAGCTTATTTAATTTGGTCTTTAAACATGCTTTTATTTTGACACAAAACAGCTATAATAAATGTAAGCAAGTTTTCCAGCTTCAAATTTTGTAAGACATAATAAGTACATGTCTGGAACAACAACTAATCTAAGGTCTTATTAAAAAAATTATGATACATGTTAGATTGATGAAAGATCACAGAAGTATGAGTAAAACTTGATTGGATATCATCATAATTGGCATAAAGCAATAATGTAAAATCCATTTGAAAAGTGTCAATACAGTGACTTGGACCCTTTTGCTTTTAGATGCCTATCATGATTTTGATGTAACCTATATTTTGGTTTTTCTTCTCATCTTTCCCCTCCCAATTGTATTTGGTACTGTTAGCAAATTGTGTGTATTCTGATCTCTCTTTTTGCCCTTTTTGGGTCTCTCTCTGGTCTCTCTTCAATGACTCAAAATGAGTCTCTTTAGATTAAAGTAAAAAATATGCTTGTGCAAATCCATCATTTTGAAACTTTTCATGGATTTTTTTTTTCTGAAAAATGTGATGAAGATTAAACGGCCCACGATTTGATGAGTGCATCAAATGTACCAAAACCCACAACACCCACCCCAAATCCCTGCCCCTTTCAAAGAAAAAAACAATAATCGGACCACCAGCCCATTCAAGAGTTTCTTTTTTGGTAGGCCTTCTTCTTCTTTCTATTATTTTATATGTATTTAAGGATATTCAATGCTGAAAAAAAAAGAGATAATAATAAGAGATATTAATAAACAATACATTTTTATTAAAAATAATACTATAAATGTATTAAATTTTGTGCCATCTTATAATTTTCAATATTTTTTCTTGTATCGTTTAGCATATATGAAAAAAATTATATTTATTTAGCAAACTCCCATTTTGTTAAATTATAAGTGTCACCTATGATTTTACAAAATATTTCCTTTAATTTATACGTTTACAAAATAATATTTATTTTACTCCATTTTAATTCAAACAACAATGATAAATTAAAGATTTTATAAAGAAAACTAATGATTGACACATATCTTTGAGGATTAAAATTGGGCCCTACTCTTTTTAAAATTTTAGGATGAACCATTAAACTTGATGTTGATGCTATTTTCTGCTTGAGGTATTCAACGAGGGAACATTTAGTCATGGTATATATAATTCTTTCTGGTCAGTAGCAAAGGAAGTTAACCTTATAAAGATCATCATTCCTTTTGATTTAAACCATACACTCACCAACAAATGGTATGAAAAAATATTCATGGTTAATGTATAGTTATGCCAGCATAGAGTAAGGATAACGCTAGAGAAGGTGATGCCAAATTGTTCAAATCTTGTATCAACATAACTGAATCTCGGCACTGCTTTTCCTTCTCTGTATTATGAGTAACAACAGCTCAGATAAATACATGCAAAGTGTTTTTCATCGTCTTGAAGAACAGCCTAAAAATAGACAAAATAGCATGAAAGACAGTGGAAATATGCAAAGCGTGAAAGAAGAAGAAAATGATATTGAGAATTCAATAGCTGCCTTGTCCATTGCGTATATATATGGCAGGTTCCTAAGCCTTTGCTGCTCCTACTGGAGTCTCAACCTTAGTGCTTATTATCTGCTCATATAGGTCTCTTATCTTCAAACCAACTATGGTTTGGAACAGACCTGTTCCATTGTTGCTACCTGGGAAATCAGCATGCTTCAACATTTGTTGAGTAACTTCTCCATAGAACTTGCTAGAGAGGTTGCTAAGGTGGCTTTCAACATATATTAGTTCATCTAATCTGTCAAATTGCCCATCCATTTCTACAACGGACACCTATTGCACAAAAAGAAAAAGAAAGTGAGCAAAAATAGACACATAAGTTACATGACTGTGTAAAGTAAGAGAAAAACCAATATATGAATACCTCATCATGCAAGAACATCTCAAGTAGGCGTTGAAAAGTTTCTAACTTGAATGAGCACGTTAGACCTTGAAAACTATACTGTTTTCCTTTGTTTTAAACTTTTCCAGAATCAGTGGACTATTGCAATTCTATTAGTAGTATCTATAATGAACCTAGTTCAAACTATAAAGTTAATTAAGAATTTAATTATATGACAGATTTGACCCACTTATAGTATATTAATTATTGAAGTGGCTGATAAATCATTCTCTTACTTTTTATGTCAACTGATAGGGTAGGCTAGTAATTAAATAGCCAACTACACTTTTATAAGTTTTTAATACTGTGAACAAGATACGACTTGTTAAATTTTCTATTTTTTTGGTCTAAATATGGATTAATTAACGCAAATATTATAGTGTAAACAAAAAAGGGAAAAAAGTTTTGGAGGGTAGGCATAAATTAAGAGGTACCTCGCTTCCAAAGTAAGTGTCTGGTCCATAGAAGAATTTGATGCCAGGATAAGAGCATGTAAGCTTCCTTCCGCAGGGTATCCAAGAAATGGTAGAGCCCTCATCAAACAAGTAAACTGGGCTAAAATGCTTAACCCCCTCTTTCTGTATTAATCTCACCCTTAAAATCTTACCTTCATTGTCATCTGGAATGAGTTGGGTTGGCAACACTTCTATTACTGCATCTGCATATTGCTTTTGTGGATCTGTAAAGAAGTTGATTCATACATAACCAGTTAACACTGATACAATTATTGAGCATAAAAAAAATGTTCAACTTGAAAGACTATAATTTGGGATGGGTTTTTATTCATGAGTTGGAATCTTAATTACCAATATAAGCGTCAAAATCAGGCTTTCTTGCTTCAATGCTAGCCTTGATGCTTTCAAGACTATGTCCACGTTCTGCCATGTCTCTCTAAAATATTTGTCAAATAATCGTTAGTTCATAGTAACGGAGAAGAATAGGAAAATTTTCAATTGTACTATGTATGTATTCACCTGAATTTTCCAAGCGAATTTCACCTCATTGCTAATGTCTAGGTAGATGCTAAAGTCCAAGAGTTCTCTAACCCGAGCATCAAACCTGCATGCCAGGGAAAGTCTCAAAATCACATAAGCTCATAGGAAGCAAAGACAATTAAGTGCCACAAGGTATTAGATTTTTCCCCCATTAATAGTTTACCAGTATTTATATTGTTTTGATCAATTTGATTTTCATTTTACTGAATTATGTAAAAATATTAATTAACAAGGTAAGTGGAATATAGATCCGTATCTGGGCACCAGAATTGATTGTAGTTACTAGATCCACTTTGGGTAGAATTAAACCAAAAAAAAAAATTATATCGCACATAATACCATGAATTATGTGCAAGACATTACAAAAGACTAAAAAATTGAGAAATATTTTACAAAAAAGGTTAATGAACTCAACTATATTTGCGGAGTTAGGAGCTAATTAAGAGTGAGTAGGTGACCAACACGTATTTATCATTTCTTTAGACATAAAAAGTTTCTTCCTTAAACTCTACGATTCATTGCAAAATCTAAATATTTTATAAGCCTAACATTTCGGAACTATGAAAATGTCGAAGCCCGGAATATTTCATGTCCCATGAATTGAACTACTAAAATATCTACGTTACTATACAGTAATATTGAACCGTGTATGCATGATGGCCCACCATATATGGAAAGGTTGGATGGAAAGTCGCTAGCAAATTCCTCAGCCATACAATCAAACAAAGATGGATAAGGTATCAGCTTAACGACCCGTGTCACATTTAATTATACTCTTCACAACCCCTTGATTGATAAAAGAAAGTTAGAGAATTTCAAACATCTGTAACATCCCCACCACCTGCTTCTGAAGATTCACTAAGCAATACACTCAACCAATCAAGTTTCAATTTCATACATACTAATAAAAAACAAGAAGAAACATTAGTGATGAAATAATCTTCTTATTTTTCCAACACCGTTCATAGACAATTGAACTTGTTTGAGGTTTCGAGTGAGCTAGAAAGGAGAGAGGGAGAGAGAAAGAAAAGATATACTTACATTGGATGCAAACCTTCAATGACTAAGATTTTAGGAGGTTTAATGAGTTCTGGTGGATCCAAGAGACCAGTGACATGGTTGTAAATGGGTTTTTCAACAGAAATTCCATCCTTAAGAGCTTTAACTTGTTCATACATGAGATCAAAATCGTTCGCTCTTGGATCAAGTGCAGTGACACCCTTCTCTTTTCTACCCGTTCTATCCAATGAATGGTAATCATCTAAGCATATCACTGTGGTGGTGTCACTGATGAGAGTGTTGGAATCAGGGTTGCCACCCTTTGGTGGTTCAGCTGCTCCTCCAAACACACTGGTCAACCTCCTCATGAAAGTACTTTTCCCACAACCTGAGTCAGCAGCTAGACCAATCACCACTGTCTGCGAGTCACCTGCTGCACATGTTATCACATAGGGGCTGCCAGTGTTGCTGCCTCTCTTGCTGTTCCTCCTACTTGTGGTGTAGAAAACTACTTGTTTTTGATGAAAACCCAATTGTGTTTTTGATGGGATTGAGATGGAGCAATTTGTGCTGAGAGACTGTGTTGAGTAGACAGTGCAAGCTGCCATTATTTCCTACTCACGTTCTCTCTCTCTCTCTCTCTCTCTCTCTCTCTCCCCTCTATCCACTTAATAGAATTTCTAGAGAAGAAGAGGTGTTAAGTTGGCTTGTGTTTTGAGGATTATGGAGGGGACATTCCAAGAAGAAGTTTGGAACACATATAAAATATGAGGTGGAATTAAAACCAAACCAAAGGCATTTCAGCAGGAAAAAAAAAGAGAGGAAACTAAGGTGTCTTCTTGTTTATGGGTTTCTGTGACTACCCCTGGTTTTGGACAAATTTGGAGGTAATTTTAATGCAAGAAAATCAGGAGTTTATTGAAATCAATCAGCATGAAAGGGGTATAGTTGTCCTTTTCGTATTTTCTTTTTTATCTCTCTTAAGAAAATATAAAAAGACAAAAGCAACAACAGATATTTCAAGTTATTAAAAAATGGGGAATTGATGAGGTTATGGCATAAGTGATAAAAACCAACATGAAAGGCTGCTTGTGCTGAGTGGTTAGTGCAGCTTGGATATTTGACATGCCACGTGGCAACAAGATGGTGGCTCTTTGAAGATGAGGGATTAGGGGTGTGGAGTGAAGTAGATTTCATTCAAGTGTATACCATCCAATTCAATCTTGGACTCTACCAATGTTTCTTTTGTGTGTGTGTGTGTGTAAATGTCCCATTTTTCCTTTCTTCTTTTAGATCAATACGTAATGCGTATGTGTGAACTATGAACTCTTGCCATAGGAACTTTGAAACCATACTTTGATCAAGGACCACATTTGTTCACTTCAAGAGTTTCAAGACAAGATGTGGAGGTTGGGTTGTGAAGTACAAAAGCATATGCCTCATAACCACAAACTTCATATTTTTATTGGCACTAAGAACCACATGATATAATATTGCTAACAGTGAAGTAGTAATATGGCTAATATTATGTGTGCTTCTCTGATGGTGCAAAAGGGACCTTGTTGCAATGGTCAGTGGCATGAGGTAAGTTAAAAAGAAAAGTAAATGCTATTACCAATCGCTTAATTCATTAAAAAAAAAGTGTAATTAAATATCTTAAAAAATGACCAGATTACTAAAACTCAAATTGAGACTTTATTAGAAAATTTACTGCCATCTTAAATTGTTTATTCAAAATTAATGATTTTTTTTAATATAGTGCTATTTTTCTTATTATGTTAGTCCTTTTATCATTCTAAGTAATCTTTAAGGACATATATTATTGAATATTATAATAAAAAATGTTGAATGTTCATCATGTAAAATATAAAGTTATATTGGTAATACGTTATTAACAAAATGTAAACCTACAATATGTTAAACATGCATAACTGCGAATTGAAAATTTTATTTTTTTAAAAAATATTTTAATGAATAGAAAACTTACAGTAGGAAAAATAGTTTATTCAGAGGAGCGAGAGAATTTTCAAAAGGATATACTTTAGAATGAGTTTCACAAAGGATAAATTATTTTCAAAAGTGAGCGAGCAAATAAAATCTTTAATTAACCGTTATTGCATTTGAGACTTCGGAAAATTGTTTATTATTATATTTTATTGTGAAGACCAAGACAATACACTTCATAAGATTTTATTTCGATAGCCTGATAAATATTATGAAGAGCTTCGTTGATCAATATCGTGAGTTTTTTTTTAATTATTCTAGAAAATTTCAAAGTTAATGTTTAATATAAAAAAATGGTGAAGTCAACTATGCAAAAACTTAGAATATGTAAACAAAAATAATAACGGTGAGATTTTTTTCCCAATAAATTTGGATCAACGTCCTCCATTAATGTTGTAGTAAATTATCCTAATTGAATTACAAATATGTGATTTATTTCTTCTTTAGATCTCCATCACTTATGGCCTTTTTAACATAAATAAATTCATATCGTATTCTCGAAATATATATGCATAGTAAAAAGTAATCTATGATTTATGTCTCAAATCAAAACCAGCGAAACATTAATTGGGATATATATTTAAATTCAATTTTGTTGGATTTATATTTTTCCTGTATCCTAATTATTTTAAAATTAATGAATTCTATATTTGTCTCTTCAATTAACTAAAACATGCAGGTACTATATAAAGCACCTATCTATCTGACCATGGTCAAATAGCTACATGCTACTATGATATATAAGTTTAAATGTGTCCAATAAGTTTGCAGAAGTGTTAACTATTTGGTAATTTATTCTGCAACCATTTATAAGAATTGATTGTTCCATCATAGTTGGAGTATATTATGCATACTCTTCTAATCAGTTCATCTTCAGCATAAGGTTTATGAAGTTGTTTCAGTTCGGCCAGTTAGTTCTGGCAATTTTCCAATCAAACCAAATATACCTTTGACTTTCGAAACTTACATAAGAGATTGTAGTCACTGCATGAACCCGCAAAGCGCACTGCCATGGTCCTTTTACAACATTCCGAAGCCAATTTAGCTTTACCCAAAATAAATATAATTATTTATATTGAACAATTGGGCTATTTGTTTGGTATGTGTATTGGTACCTAACTAAAATTTTAAAGTAAGTGTTCAATTTTAACTTTTGGGTTGTTTAATTAAAATACAAGGTTTAAAATGAGTCAACTTCTAAAAGTAGATTTCAATGTTAAAAACAATTAGGATTTTAACTAGGTGCTCTAAACCAGTTGGCGTTCACTAGGTAAGGAAAAATGCTTTGAGCATATTGCCACATCGCCTATAAAAAGTGAATGTGGAAATTATTATTAAAAAAAGCATCCCAATATATTACGCAAGTTTGGTAGTTTGAGACACTCAAATAGCAGAAGCCAAAAAGTTCATATAATGTATTTACATTTTCCCGTGAAGAATATTATTAAATAGAATCTGAAGAATTGCTGTTTTGGTCAGGTGCCGTTGGGTTAGTAAATCAGCAACTTGCTTGGTTTTGACGACATTCTATTTTGTCAACGTTGCAAAGGTTTTGACTTTTGACTAAATTTGAATGGGGTTATCCCACTAAGCCCTTCGCGTAGGTTTGCGAACACAAACTACCAAACTGCGACTGAAATTCCCAACAACAACAAGATTTGAAGGGAAAACAAAAGGGAAGAGCGAATAGTCTCTCCAAATTTAAAAACATAAGGTTCATATAATATATTCACATTAAACTTACAAAAGATCTACTAATAGGAATTACGAAACCTTTAAAATAAAATATTGTGTTTGTCATGAGGTAAGGATGTCAGTCATTTTTTTGTAGACACACTATGCTTTCCCAGAAGCCACCAAAGTCGGGTCCCGGATTTTGCTGGTGCCTAGGGGCATTCAGCTTTCTTGTTTGGTTGTTTTTTTTTTTTTTTTAATGTACAATATTCACGTTTTATTTCAACCATGGTTTGTTACACTTGAATTCCATTTATAAGCAAAGGAAATGAGCATAAAATGGGTGTGATGATCGAAATTTAGGAGACACAAGTAAAGGAAATTTCACAGCAAATTCAATCACATGAATATTCATCCTTAATATAATGTGAAAAACTTAAACAATTTTTTTAGTAGTTAAACATTTCTTAAATAGTAACACGGATAAAGATGTAGAGGGAGCAAGTGGAAGCTCTTCATTTCAACCCATCCCCTAAGAAATAAATAAATAAATAACCAAATAATTCAATGTCCAACAAAGGACACTGAAGCAAAAAAAATAAAATCATCACCATGAATACGATCGAGGCTTTCAACTCCTTGGCTGATCGGCTAGAACGCGAGGGCCATGCGTCTAAACAATATTCCTAGTTGCAAGCCCATCTTCACACGTATTCTTATCTGAGAGTATGGGCGAACTTGAACGTCCAAACTCTACTAATGTAAAAGATTCTATGGACGAATGTTAACAGTCACCCTTACTAATTTTGTCTATTTTATTATACAAGATATTTTAGAGTCTATCTGTTTCATGAAATTCATTTTAAAAGAATTGAGATTAAATTAATTAATTTATGCTTGAAAATGATATTTCAAATGAGATGATATACTCAAAAAATTTGATTATCTAATTGTATTATGTGTGTGAAAATTCATCAATAAACATTTTTTTATTGAATGTAAATTATCTAATAGAATATTTAATTCAAATTTTTTATGAAATAAATCAACTGTAAAATTTCATATAAAAATATAATTAAAAATTACTTCATTATATTACTTTATTTTAATAGATAAAATATTTTTAAAATATATAAATATCATTTTAAATAATATACTTATAAATATTTAAGTTATATAAAATTTAATATATATATATATATATATATATATATATATGTGTGTGTGTATGTATAACTTCAAAAATATTTAAAAGAATCACAAATAATATTTATAAAAATGAACTAATTTTACGCAAAGCATACATGCTATAAAACTAATTTCGGTAATGAATAACTAAATTTAAACAAACTATATTTACACCATAAAGGAACTTTGAAATCAATAAAAAGATTTAAACTCAGCTCAACTTTGGATGCTCCAGTACATCATTTCCTCCG